>NC_141550.1:88935000-89025000 GCF_021556685.1 Rattus norvegicus | reverse complement strand
TTCCCTTCAGGGTGGACTGTAAGCTGTACACTCAAACACACCCTTTCCTCCCAAGTTGGTTTGGGTCCTAGTTTTTAGTCACAGCAATGGGAAGCAGCTTAGGACAGGAGCCAATTCCCTCCATCCACAGCCTTCCAGTTTTCCTGTAGTTGAACAAGTTGATTTTGGCCATTGCATTCAAGATAAAGCACACAATGCCCTGTGGTGTCCTGTGGTGTGTCGGAAAGAGAGGATGGGAAAACGCTAGTAGGTGAGTGTTAAAAATTAATCCAAGTTTTTCCTCCCAGCCCCTGCTTAAATGCCCAGGTCACAAGCTTTGGCTCACTCCCTGACTAGATCATAACTTATTTAACCCATTCAAACAATTTTATATCTTCCACATGGTCAACTTCATGCATCCAAGTCCAGGGCAAATCTCCTCTTCATTCTAACCTGAGTTCCTCTACAAGGCTGGTTATCTCGGCTTAGCTCCCATGCTTCTGACCTCCTCCTTCCCTGGAGAATCTCCAAGGCCCTGATTACTTCCCAGAATCCTCTCTCTCTCTGCCAGATGCCCCACCCCCTATTTCCTGCCCCAACTCATTGGTCATAGGCTGTTTTTAATTAATAGGTGCTCATAACAAATTCTCTCTACAAGAAGGTTGGAGAGTAGACTCAGTTATAAACAATGCTAAACACGGAGGCACTTTCGCCAGTGTTAAAGAAGCACCAGCCACACAGTTAAGTATAGGGGTGAAATTTTGAGTGGGTCATACATTGGCCTTCTTGTCTAGCCTTACATTTACGAAATAGGTGTGGTTTTAATGGTTTTGTCATGGTCTTTGGGGAACCTCGTCCAAGTTTGACATCCAGTAACATTATTTACATCCAGCAACTGTAAATTCCAGGGCAGGTTCTGCATGTCAGTGTCTCCTTTTGCTTATGTTGACTCCCAGAGGAAACAGGTGAGGTACCATGATGGCTAATGGTAGGAGAGAGAGAAACCAATGTTCTTCAGGGGTAATTAGATGGTGTTCTTATCTCTCCTAGGATGTTATCCTTGGAATCTTAGAAAAGACACTAATAGACACATAGAGATACAACTGGGTTGTATCTTGCTATTCCATGCAGAAAAGGGGTGTGTGTGTGTGTGTGTGTGTGTGTGTGTGTGTGTGTGTGTGTGTGTGTGCGGTTGTCGTTGTTACTGAAGAACAAGGTCTGGGTGATTTAGTTTCTCTTTGTTCAGCCTTTCTCTGGTCCTGACAAGACAGCAAATACATGCTCAGTGACAGAGTGAGCATCAGCCCCATGAAAATCACTGCAAAGTAGTTCTAATCATTATCTATTAATAGCTTTCATCGACACAGGCCTCAAATAAACAGGCAAATGTCAATGGTGTGAATACTGAGGATGACTGCTACCGCACTGGCGAGAATTACACAGTGTTTTTGAAGAGTCATAAACCTAATGAAATGTCTTTATTTTTCAAGCACCACCCCCCCACCAGCCTAAATTCACTGATCTTTCAGCTTTCTATTTTTACCAGGAAAAAAAAACTATATTAGGAAGGTGTTTGCATGCTGTAGATGCTGTCTTGGATGTCATGGAAACCGCCTGCTTTTCATCAAGCAGTTTGTGTCAAGATTATACATTCAGCAACTTATTGCAGGATGCTTAAACCAATGGGTGTATTTCAGCCGTCACTTCATGGGCATCTTCTCCAGAGACTCGTAAATTCAAACTTACGTGAGAGAAAGATAGGATACAGAGATAACAAAGATAGGATACGGAGATAACACCTATGCTTCTGAAGAAAGCTTCCTTTCTTTCACCAACAGTGTCTGACTTACAGTCTGTTGTTCGCTGGCACAGCGCACAATGCCACCATACAAGGACAGAGACCCATGAGGCAAACAACAGACTAGGAAACGCAATTCAACTCTGGTATAGGACTCAATTTCTCTGTCTGGATACTAATGAATTGTATTTAGAGAAGACCTTGAAGCTTTCTGTTTCTGTGGTTGAGGTTTTTCCTTCATAAGCCTCTGTTCAAGAGGCCCCTCCAACACTTCCTCCTAGACAGAACAGTGTGGCTAAGAGTTCATGCTTGGAATGAAAACAAACCTAGGCTTAAATAAACCCTGGCTCTGCCCACATACTTGCTATGTGTCCTTGGAAGGGTTCCTCATTTGAGAAATGAACCTTATAATAGTAACCAGCTCACAGGGTGGTGTTGGGACGATTGGCATGAACTTAACTTAGTACCTACCTCATATGCTATATTAGCTATGTGAGTGCAGTGGTTTGAATGAAAAGGCTCCATGGGCCCATATAGTTTAATATTTGGTTCTCAGTTTGTAGAACTGTCTGGGGAGAATTATGCATGGACTTGTTGGAGAGGGTGCATCACTAGGGAAGGTTTTGAGATTTCAAAAGCTCATTCTATTCCCAGTTTGCTGTGTTTAGTTGGATCTCAAGATGTAAGCAGTCAGCTAGTGCTCTAGCACCTTGCCTGCCTGCCTGTTACTCCCCTCCCATACCATGATCGTCATAGACTCAAAACGTCTGAAACTATAGGCTCCAAACAAATCATTTCTTCTACAAGTCGCCTTGGTCATAGTGTCTTATCACAGCAATTGAAAAGTAGCTACAACGTATGAGATGATAAGACTTACTCAGTGTGGTGCTTGGCCCATTGAAAGTAATCAATAAATATGAACAGATATCAATTCCAGTCTTAACAAATATTCCCCTTAGGGGAACTATTTCATGCTACACATAACTAGCCAGCCATATTAGAGTTAAAAATCGGGGTGGGGATTTAGCTCAGTGGTAGAGCGCTTGCCTAGGAAGCGCAAGGCCCTGGGTTTGGTCCCCAGCTCCGGGAAAAAAAAAAAAGTAATCAGACCTATAAAACCGCTTCATAATAAAGTAAGAGAATCTGACAAATACAGAGGCAATTTAGAATTTAGTTTCTTTGAAAAACACGGAAGTGTTGTGGGAATGTCTTTTTGTTTTGCTCCTAGGTGTGGGGATATGAGGTTGCTTCAAACTGACTGCAACTGCCTGGTGCTCTAGCAGGAGTGTGATTTTGTCAGCTACAGATAGTCTCTGCAATTGTGTGACATTTGAAATTTCCGGAGTTACCTTTTAGCTGTAAGGTACTGAAATTGTTAAAGAAATACGTATTTCCCTCAATGTACAAACATTAACACACTCTGTAGCTGCCTGTTGCTACTCAGTGGCTTCTTCTTTCTCTGCGGTTGTTTGAATCAGATGCCCTACGTACATCGCTTGAGCATGTGATAGTCTCCAGTTTCTGGTAGGTTGGCCTCATGGAAAAGGTGTACAACTAGGGTAGGTTTAAGTCATGAAAGGAAATCCCAGGGAGCTCCAACTGGCCTCTCAGCTGCTGCTCCAACACCATACCTTCTGCCTGTTGCCATGCTCCATGACGTAATGATGGACTCCTTTCCCACTGGAACCTTAAACTCCCAGTAAACCCTCCCTTCTTCACGTTACCCTGGATAAGGTGTTTTATCACAGCAATAGAAGACTAAAAATAAATAAATAAAATCTAAAGTGGGAAAATTTAGACCCTGTACTAATCAGATTCTCGGGCATGCTGCAAAAGGAGAAAGTCTAGTGAGAGTAGAAGAGGACTGAGTCTGGCAGGGGTGCAGGGGAGGAAGAGTGGTGGGTAAGTGGGGCACCCATGAGAAACAACCATGTGACAATGGTAGGATTGTGCTCTGACCTTGTGATAATGACTGCACATCATCATTCATTCTCAAGACCCACAGAGTTAGTGGAGGTTAGCAGTGGTGGCATCACCAATTGACAGGCACTGTGTGCCTAAAACTAACTAAAAACTAAACACATATCTACTTATGTAACTTAGAACGGTGTAAGACTAGACTTTAACAATAACATTTTGTACCAATAATGGTTCATAATCATAGCAAATGCACCGCATAATTTCAAGATATAGTGAGAGAGGAAACAAGAAGGGGCCTGGGCATTCACAAGAGCTCTGAAATTTTTTCTCTAAAACTAAAACTGCTCAAGAAAATGGTCTCTGTTTTTAAAGTCAACACCACTGGAAGACTTGTACTTCTTATGGTTATTTAAGGATCCAGGTTCCTTCTATGTCACCAGTCTGACCCCCAACATGCCCAAGGAATTGTCATTGTCTGCATGGATAGGGGTTGGTCACCATCAAGTCTTGGGGGGGGGGGCACTGGAAACAAAGGGGAAGATAGGGAAGGAAGCATACCTACCATGAGTCTAGACCTGCCCACTTTCCAAGTGTCATTCTATTTTGAGGACTTAGTCACTTGTCACAGCTGACAGGAATGCTGGAAAAGGTCTATACAGATGCCCAAGAAGAAGCCAGGAACCAGTCAGAATTAGATGGTGGTGAATGGCCACATGTATATGCACCCAAATTATTCCATATTATGAATTCTATGTATGTTTAAGTATATAATGTAATTATTTTCATTTAAAAAGTGGGGCAGTAGGGGCTGGGGATTTAGCTCAGTGGTAGAGCGCTTACCTAGGAAGCGCAAGGCCCTGGGTTCGATCCCCAGCTCCGAAAAAAAGAACCAAAAAAAAAAAAAAGTGGGGCAGTGGTCGTGCACACCTTTAATCTCTCAGGAGCACTTGGGAGGCAGAGGGGGCAGAGTTTGAGGCCAGCTTGGTCTACAGAGTGAGTTCCAGGACAACCTACACAGAAACCCTGCCTTGAAACACACCCTCCCCAAAAGGGGGCATCTAAAACCCTGAGACATCAATCTGAGACATAGCTGTGTGCTACTCTGCCCTCAAATTGTTGGTTACAACCTTAAATGGTTCTGTTTGAGATTTGCTGTTCAAACTTATCCCCGATCGTGAACATTCATGCTGTTTTATGTATCATTGGCTTCATTTGTCTTTTGTGTTTTGTTTTGAGACAGGATCCCTTCATGTAGCCCTGTTTGTCATGTTACTCACTATGAAGACCAGGCTATCCTTGAACTCACAGAGATCCACCTGCCTCTGCCTTCTGAGTGCTGGGATTAAAGGCATGCACCACAGAGCCCAGCTCCCTTATTCATCATCTCATAGTTCACGGGCAAACTAAGCCCTGAGTTGGATGGTTTGTCATTTGATGATGAACTCTACTGTGAGCCATGACTGGACTTGTCTTGTTCCCTGCTCCACCCTGGTCCAGGTGCTGAGCCTACTGCACTCAGCAAATTAGTTACATGAATGTGTTGGTTACGTCATTGTCACCATGGTAAAAATATACCCAGGGTAACTTAAGAAGAAAGATTGTGCTCATTTTCAGAGGTCTAACTCATGGTTAGCTCACATGCTTGGGCAGAAGTGTGTTGCTAGAGAGGCTTAACCTGGTAGGGACCGTGAAGAGGAGCGAGAAATCTTGCTTGTGCTCTCTGACTTCCTTTGTGCTTTATTCCACTCAGGTCCCAGACTGTGGATGGCCCCACACTTAAGTACATTTAGGAAAGATTTACCCCTTAGTTAATCCTCTGAAATATTCTCCCAGACACACCAAGTGTGCTTCACTAAAGAACAAGCACTGCTTCATCCAGGGAAGCTGGCGATCAAGATTAACCAGATGACTGAAGAAGAAAAGTACCTTGGTGTTCTCAGGGCATTTCTGGCATGATTCTTAAGGCACAGTTGCATCAACAAATTCATATGAGCGTTACATGTTCTTAGAGCTGCTCCCAGGCTGACCTGCAAAGCGTTTGTCCTGAGCTTCACTCCCGTCTGTGGTGAATAAGGAGGCTCCATTTTCCCCACACTTCCCCCCAAGAAAGGGAGGAGCTACAGATTTATCTTTCAACAAAAATAAGATCAAAGAGAGCAGTTATTTTAAAGCCCAATATAACGCATCTCTATAATTATATGGCGAGAAAAAGTTGTTTTGTTGTGGAAGAAAGTTGAAAGTCATAAAATAGGGGCTCATTAAATAATCTTGTCTGTTTCTTTTCTTTGTAAAACTTTTGAACACTACTTTATGTTCAATGCAGCTTAAATATACCTTTATATGTATAGATGGCACATTATCATACCTTTCTTCTTAAAACCAACATCATTACTGTTATTATAATTAATTAAGATCTACCTCAGAGGTGCAGTAAATACCTAGCATGTGGCTCTTCATCTCCAGCATCATGAAGAAACAAAACAAAACCGAGGTCCAAATAATAAATATTTGAATGCTCAATATACAGAGAAGGACACATGTTGTAAAGTTTTGGTTCAAAGAACTTTAACAGACTCAATATGCTTATGTAACTAGCCTCAAACCAAGAAACTGAAAACTGTCTCTACCTCCCAGAAATCCACTAAGAATATTGTTATTTATACATATATTCACATCAATAACTGTTGGGCCCTGCTTGTTAAGGTGGAAGCCTACTCTTGTCTTCTAAGCTCATCACAAAATGGGGCACTTCCCTTACCAGTAGGGCTTCCTTCTCTGACCTTGTCTGGAGAGCACAAAACCCCTACTGATCATTGACATCAGTATTGATACACAATGCTGTTATTCTTACCATTCATAATAATTGAAACAATGTCCTACATAATTTGTTATACAGAGACTCTATCTCTGTGCTACACTCTTAGACAGAATGTATATCTTATAGGTGATCATTTAAACCCCGTTTATATATAGTGACATTTCCTTCGTCATCATCATACCGCATATTTTAAAGGCAGATCAATTCAGACAAATAGAAGGTTGCTCACGTCACGGATAGCTAAAATTAACATCCCTCGTCACTCTGCACATTCTCTGAGGTTTCCAGATAGCACCAAGAGCTGGGCACACAAGTCGTGGAAGCAGCTGAGGACTCCGTGTAATAGCAAGTGAGGAAGATGATTCAGGTCCAGGGTTATTATTAGAGTCAAGTATGTGCTAAATGTGCAAATAGATTATTAAATAATCCCTTGGATGAGGAAGGAGAAAAGGAAGAGTAAACGTCGCAGGCATTTTATCTATCCCAACTGTACCAATCCGAGTCCAAATGTAACGTCAGTGTGTGCTCTCATTGCTAGGACTTCGTGTGTCTGCCAGCTGCCTGGGAAGAGGCAAGCAGCAGGTGTCTGTGTGTCTGACTGACTCAACTTAGTGCCCTTCAAAAAGTGCTCCTGAGAAAGAAATGAACAGCTGCAAGCAAATTCCAGAAACTTCAGTGAGTGTATAGTTTTTATATCTGTTCTTTTATCCCATTTTTCTTTTACCTCAGATGTGACTGCTTGTACCATTAGACTTCTCCATGCCACCGTGTGTGGTGTGGTGGTTTGGATTAGTGTAATTGTTGGCGTCTTACATATGAAGACTCAAGTCTGAAAGATAAAATCTGCCCACAATGTAAATGAAATCAAAGCAGCCTCCCAAAACACTGGCCCAACCAATGAAAACAAAATCAACCACGTACACAAACCAGCTGCAGTTTGAAACAGGCTCAGTCTTTGCCTCAGTTCCCAACACAGAACTCTGAACTCTTTTGTAACTCCCCAAGTGACAAACGTGATGAAAAGCATCTATTTCTGTAGTGGCTGGTTCTTGAGACAATTTGCTAAAACAAATTAGAATGCCCTGCCTAGGCAGCATGCACCAGATGATATAAGGTCCCTGCTACGGCAGAGGACTGTCTGGTCTGGCCTTAGTGAGAGAAGTTGCACCTAACCCTTGAGAGACTTGAGCCCCAGGGAGTGGGAAGACATGGGTGTCCTCTGGAGGCTCTACCAGCATCTGACAGAGACAGATGCAGACACTCAGAGCCAAGCACTGGACAGAGGTCGGTGACCCCCATGGAAGAGACAGGGGAAAGACTTTAGGAGCTGAAGGGGATGCCAACCCCATAGGAAAAACAACAGTGTCATCTATCCTGGACCACTGAGAGCTCCCAGGACTAAACCACCAACCAAAGAGAATACATGGGCTGGTCATAGGCCCAGGACCATGTATAGCAGAGTACTGCCTTGTCTTGCCTCAGTGTGAGGGGGATGCACCTAATCCTGTAGAAACTTGATACCCCAGGGTCAAAGGATGGGGTGACCTTCTCAGAAGTGAAGGGAAGGGGGGACTGAGAGGGAGGACAACATTTGGGTTGTAAATAAATAAAACAATTAATAAAAAATAGAATCCCCTGAGCAGGAACATCACCCAGAAAATTGTCCTGATTGCTTTCATCAATATGGTTAAGACCTTCAAGTGGGAACCCAAATATCTCTTCTGGTAGCAGCCCAGATATAACAGGGAGTGGCAGAAGGAAGACCATTGCCCTTTGCCTCATTGGCTTTCTCTCTTGTCTACTTAGCCTTTCTCCTCTCTGTCATGTTTGTTAGCCCTGGCATTGCTGCGGCTGCTGCCGATTCCTTTGCTGATACTAGAAGCAGGATTTCCAGGCTTCCATCGCCAGGAATCTTCCAGGTCTTAGTCTATGTCAGCTTGGAACTACTGAGGCACCCAGCCTCAGAGCCTGAACAATTACTGGGTTCTCAGCCTCTTGGTGTGAGACAATCGTTGTTACTATTTTAATGTAAGTTGACTTAACAAATGTGTGTGTGTGTGTGTGTGTGTGTGTGTGTGTGTGTGTGTGTATTCATCCTATTGGCTCTGTTTCTCTAGAGAATGCTGACTAATCCAAATTCCTTTGGATCACATTGAAATTGGTGCCAATGGAGTGAACTTGCATAGGTGGGGCCTATAGACAGCATTAGATTGAGGTCAAGTCTCCAGAAAGACCAAGCAGCCATGATATTAGAGAGTCATTTCAGCGCCAGACAGCAGTCTTGAAGAAAGAAAGCTGAAGCACTGAGAACTGACCTCCCTAAAAGTCTTGGACAGCAAGACTTAAGGAGCCTCCACTTGAACATATGAAAAGCAAGCAGGGTGGTGGGTCCAGAGAAGATCATGGAGTTGACAGCCCATAGACAAGTTCTACCTATCTCTGGCTGTGGGTACTTATCTGTATCTTTTGCAATATGTTTTACAGTAAATGTCTTAATATTTGAATATGAGATTTAACTGACAGCTCACGTGTTAAGTGCTTGGCCTTCAGCTGGTTTTAGAGAGGTGGTGAAA
This sequence comes from Rattus norvegicus, assembly GCF_021556685.1. Classification (NCBI taxonomy): domain Eukaryota; kingdom Metazoa; phylum Chordata; class Mammalia; order Rodentia; family Muridae; genus Rattus; species Rattus norvegicus. Next base: position 89,015,912 of record NC_141550.1, on the reverse strand, counting down.
ACCATAGGAGGTAGGGCCTACTTAGATGAGAGAGGTAACTGCTGCCACATTTTTGAAATTGTACCTGGTCCATATTCCCTTGTTCTCTCTGCTTTCTCCCCAGCATGAGGCAATTAGCAGCAGCCTCTGCAAGCTGCACGACTATGGCGTTCTGCTTGAGCACATAAGGCCAAGTGGTCGTGAACTGAAATCACGTCCTCTGAAATCACGGGCAAGATAAAGCTTCCTTCTCTGAAGCTGTTCCTGCACTTTTGTTCAGGTATTTTGGTTCCAGCTACAGAAAAGTAAGTAGTTCAAAACCAGTAAATGTGTTTCTTTGAGCTCCAAGAGCCATTCTAGCAAATTAGTCAAACCTGAGAGACTCATGGATTACAGTCGGTTCGTCAGGGGCCTGGGTGACTCAGTTGACAATTGGCATCTGAAGAGGACAGAGCATTGTGGGAGTGAGCCTTCAACCTGAGGGGTTCTGTTTCTGGGGAGATAATGTCAGAATTGAATTATAGAACACTCAGTTGGTGACTCCTAGAGAATTGCTTGGGGTGTGGAAACTCCCACACACCAGATCACAAAAGCTTTCTGTGTTGCTCTGAGTGTATGAGTAGAAAAGGAAAAAAAAAAACAACTTGTTTTTCTCTTAACACACACACTCGCATTTTAAAGAAGTAATAGTCTTAAATGTACCAAATAATTACAAATTTAACTTTCAATCTTGGCAGACTCCATCAACATTCAAAATCCTGGTGAATAAGAGAAATTGTCTAAGAGCAAATAAAATTCAATGCAAGCCTGCAGCAAAAAAGCTTAAGATTATCAACTGTCTGTATGACAAACACCTTTGCGCTCTTTTCTTGTTTTGTTATTCTGAGAACATAATGACAATTGTGGTTTAGTAACTAAGGGCACCGAGTGATGGGGCTCAGGTATGTGTCTGGTAGGAGATAAAGGAAAACCCAGATTGGTTGGACTCTTACACAGCAGGTTCTGCAAATGACTGCACGCTCTGTTCAGTTACCCTGCAACACTTCATTTGCAGGGTGAGTGGCGACTCGAACACAAGTCAAAGCCACTTGTAGGGTTTCCAGACTACCTGCAGGCTTGTGCACAGCAACAAACATACTACATGGCTGTCTCCATGAACCCTGCAGCAACTGGAATCCCAAGGAAGCCTGGCGAGGTTTGGAAGATGTGGTGGTTAGAATACGCGTGGCCCAGAGAGTAAGCAGCACTATTAGGAGGTATGGCCTTATCGGAGTAGGTTTGACCTTGTCAGAGGACATGTGTCACTATGGAAGAGCGTTTTGAAACCCTTCTCCTAACCACATGGGAGCCGTCTTCACCTGTTCACCTTTGGAATAAGATGCAGAACTGCCAGCTCCTCCTGAGCCATGCCTGCTTAGAAGCTGCCATGCTCCTTCCTTGATGATAATAGACTGAACATCCAATCATGTAAGCCAGTCAATTAAACGCTGTCCTTTCTAAGGGTTGCCTTGGTCACGGTATCTCTTCACAGCAATGCAAACCCTAACTAAGGCAGAAGGGTTCAAGCAGATAAATGGAGGTGGGGCTTGAACCTTGTCTTGTTCTTTTTATGCCAGATTGTGGCATCCCCAAACGGATTCCTATGCACGTGGAGCATATCTGAAAGACTTGTATTATATTGAGTCTATTCTGTCTCTTAGATTGAGTTCCAAACACTGGATAATTGATACATATAAAGGCTTTAAAAAAAAAAAGTCTTAGAGGCTGGGAAGTGTAAAGTTAAAGGGGTGCATTGGGTAAGATCTTTCCTGCTGAGGGGTGTTCTGCATGTGGTCCTTCTTAGAGATGGGAACTCTGCAGAGCCTGAGGCAACACAGGGGATCATACGAGACACAACGCAAGCCTCTTCCTCAACTCTTTCTTTCTCCTCTTTACTCTTTGTTTCTTCCTTTCTTTTGCTGTCTTTTTTTATTTTATTTACTTTTTATTTCTAGGTGAGACTTTTCTTTAAAGGCCAGGCTGTCCTTGAATTCATGATTTTCCTGCTTTAGCCCCCTGAGTGCTAAGAGTAAAGGTGTGTTGTTCTTCCTTCTTTTCCTCCTCTCTCTCACTTCTTTCCCTCTTTCTCCTTCTTCTTAAAGTACAAATTTCCCAGGAGCTCTTCCCCTCACTAGTGCTTTGTATCCTAATTTCCTCCTGTTTTAGTTAGGGTTTCCATTGCTATGAAGAGACACCATGACCAAGGCAACTCTTATAAAGACAATGTTTATTGGGGCTGGCTTACAGTTACAGAGGTTCAGTACATTATCATCATGGCAGGAAGCATGGCAACATCCAGGCAGACAGGGTGCTAGAGAAGGAGCTGAGAGTTGTGTATCTTGATCCAAAGGTAGCCAGGTAAAGATTATCCTCCAGGGAGCTAGGAGGATGGTCTCAAAGCCTTCTCCCAACACACTTCCTCCAACAAGGTCACACCTACTCCAGCAAGGCCACACCTTCTAATAGTGGCACTCTCCTGCCCAAGGGTATTCAAACTACCACATATCCCCAAATCACCATATGACTGGGGATGAATCTGGGTCAGAAAGTCCAAAGCACAGCCATAGCACTACTTCTGAGCCTGTGTTCTGAGTACAATTACTTTGCATCCCGAAGGTGCGTGAACCTCAAATCAAACATGAGTTTTCTCATCACTTTTGCGCTCCAGGCATAAGTACAAACCAAGGTGCAAATGTCACATGATTAATTACTTAAATACGACCAAGGTACCACATAAAAGATGCTGATGTCTCTACCAAAATATATGTATCTATATGATGCTCTGGATGGCTAGGTTTCATTTTCTAGTTCTCTTGCTCCTTGTCATTACAACGCACAGGGGGACTGCCCAGGCCTACACTTACCCTCCTCTCCCCATGTCTTAAAGGAGCTCTTGCTATCCTTCATGTTAATGAGAACTCTGTGTCATGCCTTACCAACCTGGACCCTGACCCTTGGAAAAACAGACCCAAAGAGAAAGCTGGAAGGATCTCTGTAAATCAACGTGTAGCTCTTTGCTCAAGGAAGTCTGGGGAACTTGGGACCATGCTTCAGGAGAGGGAGGTGTAGATGTTCTGCAGACACATGCTTGGGCCCCATCATCTCATGTTACACCTGGAGGAAGGACCCCTCCTGCTGTGCCTACAGCAGCAGGCTCTGCTTCTGATCCTTCAGACAGCCAGTGTTACTTTTTAAAGTGAACTCCGTTATTTTAGGTGCCTAGGTTCTCAAACGTGAGGTGGTATTTTAATTCTTAAATCCCAGTAAATAACTCTTCAGGCGTTATATTCATTGCTTTTCTAACTGCTGTGCCAAAATATCTGAAGAAGCCATTTTGAGGAAAAGAAATATTTTGCTTCCTGGAGGAGACCGCACAGCAGTGGGAGTGTGAGGCCTGTGGTGTGGTTGCATCCACAGGCAGGAAGCAGAGAGACACACACAGGCTGGCGTTTGCTCCACCCACTTTCTCCCCTCTGCTTAGCCCAGACTTGAGCTCAGGGAGTGTAGCCACCCAGATTCGGGGGTAAGGCTCTCACACCAGTGAAGGCCTGTCTAGGAATGTCTCACAAACAGGTCCAGAGATATGTCTCAGAGGTGATTTTAAATCCTTCAAGTTGAAATTTAACTATCACCACCATTTTTTTTTCTTTTCCATTTTTATAACACTTCTTGGCTCTAAAGGCTTGTGATCACACCTGCCCAATTGAAGGCCATCTCTCCCCTCAGTGCCCACATCCACTCTCCTAGCTGTCCTTCCCTCCCCCTCTCCTCTCCTACATTCTCTTCATCTAGCCTTTTATTGTGTGAGGCTTAGCTTTCCCTAGGAGAACTCCTGAATTTTTTAGACATCTTTTTCCTCTCCCAGCTCAAGCTCCTTTCAGCCCCCAACTTTACAATACAGATATTTTTAACCAAAGAAGAGAAGACTGCTTAGGGACAAGGGTGGGGAGGGGGTGTTAGAGGAAGTCGACTAGGCAGTTGGATTGGGTAGGGTTGATATAAAAGAAAGATCAGCTTCTTTCAGTGGATCCTAAGAAGAAATCTGAAAATATGACTCGGAGAGTCTTTTTTTTTTTAATTTTTTTTTTTAATTAACTTGAGTATTTCTTATATACATTTCAAGTGTTATTCCCTTTCCCGGTTTCCGGGCAAACATCCCCCTCCCCCCTCCCCTTCCTTATGGGTGTTCCCCTCCCAACCCTCCCCCCATTGCCGCCCTCCCCCCATAGACTAGTTCACTGGGGGTTCAGTCTTAGCAGGACCCAGGGCTTCCCCTTCCACTGGTGCTCTTACTAGGATATTCATTGCTACCTATGGGGTCAGAGTCCAGGGTCAGTCCATGTATAGTCTTTAGGTAGTGGCTTAGTCCCTGGAAGCTCTGGTTGCTTGGCATTGTTGTACATATGGGGTCTCGAGCCCCTTCAAGCTCTTCCAGTTCTTTCTCTGATTCCTTCAACGGGGGTCCTATTCTCAGTTCAGTGGTTTGCTGCTGGCATTCGCCTCTGTGTTTGCTGTATTCTGGCTGTGTCTCTCAGGAGCGATCTACATCGACTCGGAGAGTCTTAAAACACGTCATAAATGTTTTCCTTTGGTGGAAGTACACACGGAGAATCTGATTTATAGAAGTCCAAATAAATCAGTGTGCGTGTGTGCGTGCGTGTGTGTGTGCGTGTGTGTGCGTGTGTGTGTGTGTGCGTGTGTGTGCGTGTGTGTGTGTGTGTGTGTGTATGTGCGTGTGTGTGTGTGTGTAATTTGTGTCTTTATTAATTAATTTGATTTCTTGTCCGGTATGTGTTTCATGCATTTGTTCAAAGGGCGAATGTTCCCCTAAGACTTGGGGATGTACCATACGACTATGCCAAGCACGTGTCACAGGCAGCGTCAAGGGAAGGTTTTATAACAACTTCAGTTTGCCTACACCTCAAGAGTTTCCTCAGTATGTCAATATTGGAGGGGCAGGTGAGGACTTCACCTGGAGCCCTGTGCAGACAGGCTACAGCCCTAACTCCAATTTGTCTTAGATTCAAAATAAGTGGCAGTTTTCCTTTGAATTTCTTTAAAAGTACAATCTACCGCCTCAGTTCCTTTGCCACTTAATGTTTTAAGTCAGAAATATCATTTCCCTTCAGTATGTTTGCTCGGAGGCTGGTAAATAAGAGAGCTTACTTTCTTCCTGAGTTCTATTGCCTCGTCCTAGAAAACAACTCTGGAATTTCATTTTGAACGATATGAAGAAAATAAGGATTGGCCAGCAGTGATGAATTTGTATGATTTGTAGGTGAGGTTCTAAGAATATGTTAATCCCATAAAATAAAGGATATGTCTTCTTCTCAAGGTTCCACTCTGTGTTTTAAAGGTGAATTCAAGTGTTGGTTGAGGATTTCTTCTGAAACATTGCCCAAAAAGAGACATCTGCTTCCTGTGAAACAAAGCCAGAGTGACACTTCTTGGTGTTTTTAGCCATGAAGTGCTGTAGTATCTTCAACAGGACAGTGTTGGTGCTGAGGAATGTGTGGTTAATTCTGGAGTAGGCAGGATAAGCTATTTGAGGCTGTAATTTTGCAGTAACTAGGTCTTAGGACACGAATGCCAGGCAACCCACTTGTGAATCATCTTTCACTTCCTGGATCCTTTTCTGACATTTGGAAGGGCTTCTCAGCTTTGCACGGTGCTCCAATCGAAGAGGGCCTGGAGGCCGTTCGGTCCACTAACGTGGGCTGGCCATCAGCAAGAAATCTGACCATACCTTGGTATCTTCCTTCTCACTATTGTACAAACTATCAATGGAACTTGAGCACTGAAAGAAGTGTGCAGCACTGGTCCCCTAAACCTAGGACCAGCCATATCCTCTCGCATGCTGTGTTTAATTCTGGGTTTCATATCCAAAAGAAGACAGAAAGCTTGGAGAGAGTTTAAAGGGAAACTGAAAGTACAATTAGAGGTTTGAGAAACCAGCCCCACGAGGAAAACTTTGGGAGGTTTTCTGACTTCTCCCGCTGCGGAGAGCTTGAGCCCAAAAGACTCAGGTTTCCAGCTGCAGGGTAGCTACAGACTTTGCTCCTGTGCAGAAATGATTTAAGCTAAACATCGAATGTTCTGACCATAGAATGATTTACTCCAAAGAACTATCCATGCACAAACACAACTCTCATCTCAAAGGGGATTGTATACTCTGGAGCCAAACGTGAGTGGACTCGGCCTGCGAACGCAGATGGAGATTACCCCCAAATTCCACATGAAAAAGCCATTTCATGAAGCATTTATAGTAACAGAGCAAAGAAAGGCAAACATCAAACCATTTCTATTAGTGGGAACACCAGGAAGACGGGTGAAAAGCGAGGGGAGAACCTCTGCTGTAGGCCTCAGGGGACATCCTTGGCTTTGGGTTGTTGGAAACTAGAGTTTTATTGTCCACTCCGGAAGGTTCACCTGATGGCCCTGGAGATATCAGGTCTGGTACAGTAGAGGGCAATGTGTCTAGGAAGAGGCCAGAGAGAGGTAGGCTCCAGATGTGCAATATTCCAAACTCTTCACAGTCGCTGCAGCTCCCATCAGCTAAGGGCCTTCCAGAAGCTTCAGTGGAAGGTATAACTCCTTTCTGGGAACTCTTGTTCACAGAACATACAAAAGCCGCTTGCAGAGAAGAATGAAAAGTAGGGTAGGCTTTAAAAATAGATCCAGCATATGATCCAGCTAGCCTATGCCTACATGCACAGCCACGGAAACCCACAGCAGCTTAGGAAAGAGATTCCTCTTTGGGAATAGGAGCAGCTTAGGTGCCCATCAACAGACAGAATGGATAAAGAATGCATAAACACACACACACACACACACAGAGAGAGAGAGAGAGAGAGAGAGAGAGAGAGAGAGAGAGAGGGAGAGAGAGAGATAGTAAAGGGAAAGAAGGGAGGGAGGGAAAAAGGGAGGAAAGAAGAGAAAAAGAGAAATAGTTTCAACTCTCCGATAGGAAAGAGCTTTGGCCTACAGATTCAAAAAGAGAGTAATCAATAGTCCTCCTGAAAAGTCTTCTAGTTACACGGCCATTTCCACTTCTATAAGCCAGTGATCTTACCCTGCGAAGGCAGGTTCCCAGCCTCGAAGTACAGTTTAAGGTCAGTGAAGCGCGGCCGACAACAGTATTGGTAGCCATTCAGTAACAGGGCTTAAGAGGCTGACAATGGGAAGGCAGGAGCCATTGCTGTTGATGTTTAGACCAAACAATTAGTTACTGTAGAGTACAGTTTCTCCATCTGTAGCTCAGCTTCCCTGGTAACTCTGTAAAACTTAGTAACTGCAGGCACAAGGACCTGAGTTTGAACCCCCCAGAACCCAGGTAAAAAGCCAGACATCAGGCACTTGCCTAGAACCCCAGCTTTGGAAAAGTAAGGAAGGAGTGGAGACAGTCGGATTCCTGAAATGCAGGCCTAGCTGAATTGATGAGCTTTGGCGATGGTGAGAGACCCTTTCTCAAAGAGATAAAGAGGTATCAGGGAAAGACAGATAGCATCTACCTAGGACTCATACAGGTGTGCGGGCATACACACACACACACACACACACAAACACATATATACATGTACACACACACTCACACACACATACACACACAAACACACACACATACACACACAAACACACACACAGAAACACACATACACACATACACACAAACACATACACACACGTACACACATACACACAAACATGCACAAACACAAACACATACACACAGTACACACACAAATACACACACACAAACATACACACACAAATACACACACAAACATACACACATACACACACACAAACATACACACAAACACACACACATACACACACACAAACATGCACACACACATACACACACACAAACATACACACACACAAACACACACACATACACACACAAATACACACACAGAAACACACACACATACACACAGAAACACACACACACAAACACACACACATACACACACAAACACACACACAGGTACACACATACACACAAACATACACACACACAAACACACACACATACACACAGAAACACACACACAGAAACACACACACATACACACACACACACAAACGGGAAATAAAACTTAAGAGATGTCATTGGGGATTGAACTGACTATACAGGTTTAATTATAACTGAATACTTCTGTTGCCTGCCTCCAAATTCATATGTTGGAATGCTAAACCCCACAGTGAGTATTAAAGAATGATGCCAGGTGATTAGGTCATGAGAACAGAGCCTTGTGAATGAAACCAGTGACTGTGCTATGAGGTGTATTTGATGTTTCTTGCTGGTTCCCATTGCAGCGTTTTTAAATCCCCAAGGTGTTGCCGGGTATTATGGCTTAAATCTGGAACAGGCTTGTGTTTTGAAACCCTGTCCCTAGCTGGTGGCACTGTTTTAGGATGTATGAGCCCAGCTTAGGCCGTGAAACCTAACTGCCAGAAAACAGAGACGAGCCTTTGACAGGGTCCCTTCTCTGGCTCCAGGTCCACTGAGTTCCCAAGAGCCTCAAGGTCATGGGGCAGCTACCATGAGTTCTATGGGGCTCCTACCTCGATGAACGACACTCCCCCCCACCAACTCTCCCCCCTTACATTGTTTCTGACAGGCATTTTCTCATAGCAATGAGAAAAGTAACAAATTAGGCAACGATAAGAATATCTTTTCTTCTCATGGTGAGCCCCATTGGCAAATACCTGAGTTGATCCAAAAAGATGACTTGAGGAGGTGCTCTTCAACGGTCTCAGGAAAGGCTAAGCCAAGTAAGGGTTAAGGGTCAAAGCCTGGAGATTGGAGGCCAATAAAGAGTTGTTATAAAGACACAGACCATATTTGAGGAGCTCCCAGGTTGTTCCTCCCAGGAGAGGCTGGGAGGGTGGGGTACTTAGAGAGGGCATAGGATCCCTGGGGGTCCCCTCATTGAACTATTTCTCCATTGTCCTTTAAATAAACTAGGAGACATAAGCAATCGTTTCCTCAGTGTAGCAAATTATCCCAACCTGAGATGGGGCCTGAGAAGAATGCAGAGGCTGTCCTTTGTCCCTTAAGCCAGAGGCATAACTGGTTCTCATCTTAAATACACAGGATCTGTGGGACTCAGCCTGTGGATCTGACAACATCACCAAGTAATGTCAGCATTCAGCTGAGTTCTAGAACACAGTTGGTTATGAGGAAAACTCCACACACTTCTCATTACAGAAATATTCCATATTGAGTGTGATAGGGGAGAGAAAACACAAGTTACTTTCTTTATTGCGACCTTTTTTTTTTTTCTTAAATGTCTTTCATTGCCTCTTTGATCACACAAAGACAAAGCCAGAAGATAGCTTCTATGAACCAAGAAACTGGTCCTTCTCTCCAGACATGGATAGAGGTACAGAACTTCCCAACTCGCAATACTGTGACAATAAACTTCTGTTGTTTATAAGCTACCCAGTCTAGAGTGTTTTGTTATAGCAACCCCAACAGACGATTATCAAGGCCTGTAACTCAAAGGCTTATAACAATTTTAATAAGGAAGGGAATTTATTTAAAATTACAATGCCGTGACTAGCATGTCCCTTTATTTGTACAGTTGTTCACTTGGTATTTATTTTGATCATGTGGCTTCTCAATGGCTTTGGAGACTTGCTAGGATACAGAGGATAAGCTACATAAACATGCCCCAAAGTGTTTACTGTTATAAAGGGAACTATGACCGCTGCTCATTTGCATGGAGTTAAAACGGCTGAATCCCCTGTCCTCATGAAAGCAAAATATCCTAAAGGGACAAATGTAGAAGTACCATACTGTTCATTAGTCCAACTGTCTACATACTACAATACCAGAAATGCTAAAAATATCAGAGAAAATCCATTACTTTATTTTCAATAAACAATGTAATAATGCAAATATATTTGCCAAATTCTATTAATCTAAATTTAATATAAAAATCCAGAATATGAGATAATTGTCCAAGACTCTCAGAAAAAGTTACTCTCAGAGAAATAGGTATGTGTGTGGCTGGCCTGGGACTTGCTATGTAAACTAGGCTGGCCTCATTACTGTTATGGATTATAGGTGTATATTACCATGCCTAGTTCATAAATGTTTATTTTGGTTTTTGTTCTGTCTTTGAGAAATGGTCTCTCTACCTAGCCCAGGCTATCCTGGAACTCACTATGTAGATCAGACCAGGCTGGCCTGGAACAGTGACCTACCTGCCTCTGCTTCCCCAGTGCTGGGATCAGAGCTGCGTGTCACTTCACCTGGACTTCATAGAACTATTTTTAATGCAGGGTATTATACGAATTAAAGTCTAAAGAGAAATAATAAAACAAGAAACAAATCTGTTCGGAAGCCAGATTAGGAAAAAAAATGTGTGTATAAGACATTTTTAGAGCAATTGAGAAAATCCAATGTAGATTATTCATAATAATATTGTATGATTAATATCGGTTTTCCTAAGTGTGGTGATGGTGTTGGGAATATAGAATGCACAGTCTTGGTTTTAAATGATCTGTATTCTCTCTGTGCACATGTGTGTGAATAGCCAGCTGAGTTATTTTTTGCAAAATATAAAATAGAAAACTTAATACAATGCATACAATTTCCAGACATGTATAAATAAACTATATAAGTGTGTATGTATGCCTAAATATGTGCATAGAAAGGCTAAGTAATTATGACAAAATATTAAACAGCTTTGAACGTAAAAAAAAATTGCGTGTTCATCTGCTATCCTTTAACCTTTCTGTAGTTGTTTACATTTTAAAGATAAAAATGGCCAATGACTTTGAAACAATCTGCAGACTCTGATCAGCCATTGAGAATTTGGATTTACAGGAGCAATTTCCTTTGATGAGGATCATTTTCTCTTGGCCCCCTTTTCTTCTCAGTGCAATCAATGCTGTTCAAGAATGCACTTTAATGCACAGGTTCCTGAATCCAGGAGATTAATCACCACAGGAATTGAGCACGAAGGATTAAGAGCAGGTTGAACACTCTTAAGACCAAAAATCCTGAAATCTGAAAGGCTCCTAAAACCTGACACTTTCCGAGGAACAGAGCACCACAAATGGGAAATTCCACATTAGTGGGGTGGCTCACAATGGAAACATGGACTCCGTAAAAATACCATACAAAATTACCTGCACGCTATGTGCGCAAGATGAGGACCAAACAAAGACACGTTTCATGTTTAGACCTGACTCCTTTCTCTAAGGGATGTCTCTCTATGCAGTCTTTCCAACGTACAAAACTAAAATCCAGGACCTTCTGATCTCAAGCATTTCAGATTTCAAATGGACAGCCAAGATCAGCATTCATGATTTTTTTTTCCTATTTTCAGAAGTCCCATCTGTGATTTCCAGTGTGAGCACATCTAGCTATGGGAAGTGAGTAAACAGTAGGAGCATAATTAAAACTGCCACGAGCGCTGGTAAGATGGGTCAGGGGGTTAAGATGGCTGTGGTCAGTGCTGGAGATCCACATGGTTGGTGGAAGAGAACTGGACACATTCTAAAGAGAAGCTCCTGCCTCTTTGACTTTCTCCTGGTAAAGAAATGGCCCCGGGGCATCCAGAGAAGAAACCACTCGTTGTGTAACCTTGCTGGACACACTAAATAAGTAACTTACTTAATTAATCAGCTAATTAATTAATTAATTAATTATCAGAATACCTTGGGCTCCCCTCCTATAACGTATCAAGTCATAAGCCCTAGGCCATCATTGGCTTAATTATTTTAACAACGCATAGAGTTTATTTGAGCAGCTTGCCCATGGAGTACATCCCATTAATACAAACTACCGCAATTCTAAAATACTTTGATACTTCGATTTTATCAAGTATAAATAATTAATAAAGTTCTATTCCATTTTGTCAGCATTATTTCCTTTTTAAATCGTCGTATCACAATCCCGTCATGCTCATTGGTGATCTACCCATGGGTTGCAACTTGAACATTTCATATTTAGATTAGAGAATCCTTCTGGAATGCTACAAGCTTGTTTTGCTTCCCCGATTGAAAGGGCTCCACCCAAGTAAATGCTTCAGAAACACAGGCTGAACAGAGCATTCTGTCTCTGCTTAGGAATCGCCTGAGTCACCAGATAACTTGTCGGGTCTTGAGAGCCCGTTGAATAGAATAGTCTGGGCTGTCGCAGCAGCTCTGTGTGGCATGCTAACTTCAAATCGAGTTCAATGCATGGCTTTTCTTTTTCTCATTGTAATGTGTTCACTCCAAGATTTCTTTGGGAACACTCCCTACTGAATCAGTGTTCCAATTTCCTTGCTTCACTCTGTCATATAAGGAGTGACCGATCTGGGGAGGGATGGGACCTTTAAGATCTTTCTGGAACATGCAATGCATTCCTGCAGCGAGAGGCAGTGTGCCATGGGGTGTTTTGTGAAGGAGAGTTCAAAGTTCTCTGAGTAATACAGAAGAGAGACTGTCATTGTGACAGTCTTCTGGGGAGAAGCAGCACAAAGCCTGTACCTTGGATGCATTTGAAGCCGATTTTCTATCTCAGTTGTGATGTGAGACAGAGCAGACCAAGGTGTAAAAGTCCGATGTAGAAATACATTCTGGAAGGTTCTCTTCTGAGAATATGAGCCTTCAAAGCCTTGTGTTACTGAACGGTTCCTGTAAGCGACTGGATTGCTTTCCCCCACTGGTTGTCTGACTTTTTAATGGATTGAGAACAACTCAGAATGAATCACAGTAAACACAGTGTCCCAAATGGGACTTTCGCTCCCTGTCTCTACTTCTACTGTTCTTTGTTCTCTTGTTGCTAAGGAATTGTGCAGTTTTTGTTACAAGGTATGTGTCAATCTCCATTCAGATCATGGGCTCATTGAAATCAGGGACAATCTGTTTTCTCGCCGTGTGCCCTTAGCGAGTCTCAAACTCAAAATCCCCCAGCCTGAGTGCTAGAATTAAACATACACCTTCACACCCATTAATACTTACTATTATCTTCTTATATGTTATGTTATAGATAGGAATGCCTCTACAGATGTTTATAGGATTAATTGACTGGGTAGAGAAAGTTATGAAGGAGTAATGAAAGATCAAATTCTAAGCAAAATATATTTCTAAACAACAGGGAAAAGCTGGGACAGATAATTGCTCCACTTCACTCATGCAATTTATTGACAAGTGAAAACAGTCCCTTGGCTCCTTTCAATCCTTCTATACCCTTTGACCCTTTCCTTTTTTGTTCCTCTCACCTTTGACCTTCAAAGGACTGTGGCAGTCATTAGCTCCTGAGCTCCAGAGGCTTCCAAAAATGGGCATATGTGGTCATGGAGATGAAAATTAAAATGACTTTGGGATTTCCTTATACCTCAGCCAAAATCACTACTACTTTCTCTTTTCTTTTTAAATACTGGTGTGGATGTGGAGAAAGGGGAACACTTATTCAATGCTGGTAGAAGTAAGACTGGTTCAGTCACTATGGAAATCACCGTACAGGTTCTCCTAAAAGGTAGAAACAGGTACCACATGATCCAGTTATACCATTCCTGGGCATATTCCAAAGGACTCTGCCTCCTACTACAGAACCATAGATGATATATTTGCTCATCCCTGTGCATCACTGCTGTGTTCACAATGATCAGGAAATGGAAACCGCCTAGATGCTCACCAGATGAGGAAGAGAGAATGGAGGACTGGTGCAGATATACAATGGAATATCATCCAGAGGCAAAGAAAAATGAAACTCATAGGTAAATGGGAGATTTGGAAACAACCATTCTGAGTGACATAATCCAGACCCAGCAAACTACTCATGTTCTCTCTCATATATGGGCATCGACTTCGAAGGTCTGCGTAAGTGTGTTTAGATTTGAGTACCCATTGAAATCAGGAAACTCGTACCGGGTCATGTGGGAGGGATAACGAACGGTAAAGACATTTGGAACACCCATATGGAAACATACTATTGTAGAAGCCCCTCAAATAGATGCAATACACTTTTTTTTAAAGGAAGAAAATGGACAGAAGTGACTAGACGTGTCATCCAAGTGGGCTCAGGTGCCTTTGCCACAAACGCTTTGGTCCATGTTCCTAAGATGGGCCATTTCATCAAAGGTGTTGGGGAATCTATGCCGCATATCTTAGAAGGGCCTGTGGAAGGAACTGTAACCACATCAGCACCCTGACCCTGATGCTTTTCCAGATGCCTGTCCGAGCCCACTAGGACGGTAAAGGGTGGTCTCAAAGGAAGATGCAAAGGGCTGGGGAGCTTGTCCATCTTTCCTGCTATCCCCATCCCCATCCCCACCCCTATGTGGGTTTGCAGTTCTGAGTCCCTAGTGAGTGACCTCGAATCCCCTCATAAGGAGCTGGGAAAATTCAGTGAGGTCCCCTGGAGCCTGTTATAAACTTTTCATTAAGATTTAACCCCGGGGGTTGGGGATTTAGCTCAGCGGTAGAGCGCTTGCCTAGTGAGTACAAGGCCCTGGGTTTGGTCCCCAGCTCCGGGGGTGGGGGGGGATTTAATCACACCCACCACTAGCAGTGATTTCAGGAGGAAGCCACAGGCCAGCCAACATTTTGAGCTCAAAGGTTTCAGGCACCCAGAAAGCCTCCTCATAATTACTGGACCAGTGTTTCTTCCACCTCCTTGCTGGGGCCTTTCAGTCCCTATGCAGAGAATTCCACTTCAAAGAATCATTTCCAAACTCAAACCAGAGTAGGTGCTATGGTGCTCCGTAACGTGGTTCATGAACTCATACCCATTCCACTAGCTGTGAGAACCGCCGCCAATGATGATGATGATGATGATGATGATGATGATTGATTGATTGATTGATTGATTGATTGATTTCTGTTTAAGTGAGCTAGCTGGTGGACTGAAAAGAGGCACACACTTTTCTCCAGCATCCCAGAACATTTCTTTCCTTGGCATGGTCTATCTACTAGGCCCTTCCTTCCCCAGTCCATTCTGAATTATTTTGAAGGGCTACGACAAACAGACCTCCAGGGGTTGGCCCAGCCGGCAAAACTTTGTCTACCAGATCTTTGTCTATGAGGTCTGTCAGGTCTTCTAACGCCATGGTCTGATGTTGAAGCCACGTCTGTGCATTGTGAGTTTGACCTGGATCACTTGTCAGAAATGGGGCCAACCAGATTCTTTCACTTGGGGTCGTTGTAGAAACCAGTGTGAGAATGCTGGTCTCTGACTGCTAAGTGTGTCAAGTATGAGGGGGCTCCAATTTATTCTAGAAGAAACAAAATATTCCCAGGAAGGTAAGAATAAAGCTATTGTTTGGGAAGAAGCAAAAATGGCAGAAGGGCCAGCCACTTGCTAGGACCAACACAAAATGGCCTGTTATTCAAGTGGTAGAATAACCGTGAAGAAACCGAACAGGGCTATGGCTCAGCAGCACAATGCCTGCCTACCCAGGGCCCTCACTTTGCTCCCTGTACCAGCCAAAGAAGGAACTAATATCAAATATTTTCTTTTCTTTCAGCTTTCCCATGGTATTTTTTCCTATGTACTGAAAAAAAAAAGATTAACTTACTCTTTTTAACGTTGTATTGGTTCTTTGTGACTTTCACATCATACACCCCAATCCCACTCATCTCCCTGCCCCACCCCTGTCATACACGCCCTCCACCCTTGTATACTCTTCCACCAAAAGGAAAAATAAATCTTGCAGAAGCTGTCCTGTGTCACAGTGTGTCCCATAGTATATACCCTTTTGTCCACATCTCTTTGCTTGCAAATGTTCATTGCAATGAGTCATTGGTCTGGTTTGAGGTCTCTGGCTTCTGTTACACCATCAATACCGGATCCTCACTGGGACTCTTCTCAGATACCCTGTTGTTGCCCTGTGTCATGAAGATCTTGTAGTTTTGGATCTGCAGAACCTGCTCTTTTACACGTTCCAGCAGCACAGTGGTGGGCCAACTCAACTCTGGATCTGGGCCTGAGAGATATCTGAGCTGGTCAGCCCACCAGCTCTCCTGCCACACCACACCACCTGGGCAAGCTCTCCAGCCCTGCCCCTGCTAGGGATACAGCCAGCATGGGACAGAGACAGCTCTCCCACTCTTACGCCCTCAGGTTGGCTCACTGTGGCCACACCATCAGGACCAGTTCTACTCTGCTGCCCAGACTAAGTGCAGGGCCCACTCTCCCAAGTGCTGGAGCTGGTGAGGGGCAGGCCAGTTCTCCCATGTGACATACTAGGTTGTAGGGAATGGGGGGGGGAATGGGGCAGGGGGATTGGTGGGCGGGATGTTTCTAGTCTCTCCCTTCACAGTATGTTCTACTAGCTATTTGATATCGTACTAACTTTTTAAAAAATAAATTATTAGCATGGGATGGAGACATGGTTCAGCAGGTAAGAGCACTGGCTACTCTTCCAGAGGTCCTGGGTTCTATTCCCAGCGTCCACATGACAGTTACACTATCTGTAACTTCAGTTGCAAGGCATCGGACAACTTCTGTTTCTGTAGACACCACATGCACAAGGAACACAGATATACATGCAAGCAAAACACACATTCGCCTATATAAAATAAAATATTTAAAAATACACATGCATGATGTTTACAGTTCACATTTTGCAAAGCCAGCCTTCCTTCTTTTCAGTAGGGAATGTGGTGCCCAGAAGATCTTGCTTTGTAAAGCCCCCACTTAGTATTATCTATGTTTTCCAAATCTTCTAATGAGAGCAATTGCTCCTCATCTGGTGTTTTATAATGAATTTGAATCAATGAGTGAATGAGTGAATGGATTTCATACTGATAGAGGAACTGAATTTGTACACACTTGGCAGGTGCTGTACCACAGAGAAAGAGTCCTAGCCAATATATATCTTTTGAGAAGTAAGATAACAGGAAAGCCCTTCCTTCCTCACTTGCTTTTGTCCGTGTGTACTTGTTTGTTTAATTTATAATGTAATAAAATCAAATCCACATGTTGTAATTCATTGCCAAATTTAAAGAAAAGAGCAGATCATAAGCTTGCAATGTGGAGCCCCTGAAACTGCAGTCAACACGGCCTGCCTGGGTTGTTTGACCTGACTCAGAGCAGTGTACGTGTCACATACACTTAAGCTGATCACCTCTACGTCTTGTCTTAGCATTTACAGGCTCTGCCAATGCTTTCCCTTTAGCTACTGATGATTAAAGACTCAAACCTTTCCACAGACGCCATCATCTTCACTACAAGCGCTCGTACAGAGAAGTAATGTGGACAAGAAAGGAGAGAGAGTTGTGCATCCTTCATGATTCTTCGAAGGCTGTTCAGAGTCCACATGAGAGAGGGTGTGAGATATTTGTCTTTCCAAATCTACTTTCTTTTGCTTAACGTGATGATTTCCAGTTCCATCCATTTGCCTGAGTGTGACGTCATTTCATTGTTTACAGCTTAACCAAATATATATATATATATATATATATATATATATATATATATATCCCTCAAAGAATAAAAAATAAAAATTTATTCTTTTGTTTATGGGCATCTAGGCTGGGTCTGTCATGAATAATGCAGCAATAAATATGGATGTCCAAGTGTCTATAGAGTTTGCTGACATATTCCTCCTACAAAGCCAGGCATGGTATAGCCGGATCATATGGTAGGTCCCTTTTTAGTTTTATAAGGAACTTCTATATGGTTTCCAAGGTGGCTTGGCTAGTTTTTGTTCGCACCAGCAATGCAACACATACAGGGTCCTTTCCCTACCACCTCCTAGCTTCCATTAGTCATTGCTTGTTTTCTCGAAGATTTTCATTCTGACTGGGCTGAAACAGAACCTCAGGGTAGTTTACTTTTTGTTCCTTTGATAGTTAACAATGTTGAATGTGTTTTCATGTGTTTATTGGCCGTTTGCATTTCACTTTTGAGAGCTTGGTATGGTTCATTTACTCACTGAATGTGGAATGATTGTCATATGTTTAGTTTTTGCAATATCTCCTAGCTATTAATCCCTTGTGACATGTATAGTTGACATAAGCTTTGTGTCCCCAATGTGGACTGGTTTTCTTTCCCATCCAGAAACTTTAATTTCACCCAATCCCATCTGTCATCGTATGGAATTATCTCCTGAAATACTGGGGCCATTTTCAGAAAGTCTTAGCAATAGTCATATCCTTTTTCTATTTTAAAATCCTTCTTTCATATGTTACACCCTGATGGCAGTTTCCCCTCCCTCTGCTCCATCTATCCCCCTACCTCCCCTCTCCTTGGTGAACCCCCCTCTATCTCTTCTTGGAAAAGAGCAGATCTGCCAGGGATATCAGCCAAACACAGCATAACAAGCTACAATAAGACCAGGCACATACCATCACATCAAGGCTGGACAAGGCAACCCAGTGGGAGGAAAAGGGTCCCACAGGTAGGCAGAGGAGTCAGAGACATCCCCCTGCTCCCATTGTTAGGATCCAATACCTACATCCTGCAGAGTTTTGCTTGTGTTTTCCGTTAGCAGCTTCAGAGTCCCAGGTCTTACATAAAAATCTTTAAATCATTTATGTTGCACAAAGCAAGAAAGAGGGCTCTAGTTTCATTGTCTCCCTGTGGTTATCCAGAACATTTTTGGAATCTTTGTCTAAAATTAGGTGGTTGCAACTTAGTGGGCTATTTCTAGGTCCTCTGGTTTAGCCCATCTTTGTGTGTTGCTGGCTTTGTAACTCTATAATATAATTTGTTATGCTACCTCCAGAACTATTCTTCCTGTCCGTGGCTCTGTGATGGTTTGAATATGCTTGACCCAGAGAGATGACTCAGTGGTTAAGATACCTCAGCTCACTGGTTACTCTTCCAGAGGTCCTGAGTTCAATTCCCAGCAACCATTCGGTGCCTCACAACCATCTAGAATGTGATTTGATCGCTCCTTCTGGAATGCAGGTATATATACAGATACCGCATTCATACACATAAAATAAATTTTAAAAAATAAATCAAGCCAGTAAACATTTCAGCATGAAGCAGGAGGAGCTCAGAGTTCTACATCCTCATCTGAATGCTGTTAGAAGATTGGTTTCCGTAGAGCTAGGATGAGGGTCTTAAAGCCCACGCCCACAATGACACACTTCCTCCAACAAGGCCACACCTCCTAATAGTGCCACTTCCTGGGCCATCACAGGCTTTTTGGCTTTTCAAGGCCATTTGTGCTTCCAGAAGAATTTTAGAACTGTTTTTCCTTGTTCTGTGAAGAACATCATTGGAACTTTGCTAACTCAGGTGTCATTATGAAGCCAATAACCATGATGATTGTTAATCTTTCTTTTACATTTGATAGCTCATAGGTGAATGAAAAACATAAAAGCAGGACATGACGGCTTCTAAAGTATGGAGATGATTTCATTGTAGACATAAGAGACAAAGCAGGCAGACACTTATGTATGTCCATTCAGTATGTTCATACTGAACATGGTGGGCAGACTAAACCAGACCAGAAGAGGAGAGAGGGTAAAGGGGAACAAGAGAGGAGCTGCCAATCAAGAGAGATAGCCCAGCCCACAAGACCAAGAGACCAGACATAGCCAAAATGGTTGAGTTCTACAGGGATCAGCCTGGTGAGGATGGAGAGTAGAAGGAAGCACAACCCCTGGAAAGGAAGAGGTCAGGGTAGGAGGCAGGGCAAGAAGTGTGGATGGGACTCATCCTGAGTTTGAGACCTAACAATAGGCATATGTGTTACATGTAGCTTTTGCTACCCTGCCTATGCTCTAGGAACAAACTGTGCTACCAGACCCCACCTGGATTCCCTTGAATCCATGGGTAAAAACCAGACATCCACAGTTGTTCAATTTCAACTTGCCTTTTTGGCCCAATTGCCGGGTGTTACTTATCTCCCTTCTGGAGAAGCGTGCCTTTATCAATACTCTTAGCTCAGCACCTCTCCACCTGCACTCAACTTTAGTTGTTCTGTTACATCTAGTCCCAGCTAAACATCCCCAACAACCTGCCTGTAGAAAAGGCCTGTGGTCATTCCATCCTGAGGTCTCACATAACTGGTCACCTTTCCTCCCTCAGAAACATGAGAAACTCTTTTTCTCTCCACTCCTTACTTCTGTCTCTTTCCTGTGGGGACCTGAAAATCCCACCTATCCCTTCCACCTAACAACTGGCCTGTGGCTTCTTTTCTGGTAGATCAGAACCAACTGGGAGCAGGACCATAGCATCAGAGCCACCGCTATAACATGTGTTGGGTTGATTTATTTTGCTTGCATTATTTTGACATTTTCCTTTAATATAACTCCTGTATACTTTACCTGACCCCGATACAGTCTTGAAATCTGTTCTCATTATTGATTTGTTAATGCTCTATTTGATGGGCTTCTCTGTGCAGCAGCTGTGGACTTCACTGTGCACTTGCCCTTCCAAATCAGTCAGTTTAAAAACAGCTGTGCGTTACTTTCCGTGGTCCCCATTAAGCCCTCTCTAAAACAAACTATTCTCTGAAGAGATTTTACTAGAAGCTTTAAAACTGTAGGAGCTTTAATGATCTTATCAAACATTCCCTGGGCATGTAGGTATCCAGAGAATAGATAATTATCTCTAGTCATTGTCCATACTTACTTACCCCAAAGACAGCCTTTATTGGTGAGATCGCATTTCACTTTATCTTTCCTTTCAAAGGTCAAATGCCTCTTGCCCCCTCTCAAAGAGTAGAGTCACCTCCGAGGACATAGTTTTATTTGCATGAGTGGTTTGTGGGGGGTGTGGTATGTGTGGTATCCTTTTGAGATAATGGTTAGACAGAGCATTGTTATTTCTTAAGTAATTAGAATTTTCTATCTTGAAAAGGCTCCCCAAAAGAACTAAGCTTGTCATGCACCCTGGCCCTAAACAGTGACCACCATTTTGAGAGCCCTTTTGACTCTTTCTCTAAGCCAGGGCATTTGTTCATTCTTATCTGCGTGAGGTGAATCTAGGTTCTTGGAAATGCTAGGGAAGAGCTTTGGCACTAAGGTATATACCCCAAACCTCTGTCCCTAAGCACTCTAAAATCTAAAGGAAGGCCTAAATGATTAAGATGTTGGCTGCTAAATAATATTTCTTTAGTTTACCTAACAGAATCTAAGATGGTCCTGAGGTAATGCTAGAACATATAAGGCCTCTCCTTGTTTCATAAATCTATCCCTCTATATAAAGCTAATCAGTTACTGTGATGTTTGATTAAAGAATCACAGGAATTGATGCCTGGAAGTCAAGGTCAATATGTGGTGGTTAGAGGGAAGGAAAACAGAAAAGAGGAGACACATGCTCTGGATGATGAAGCTGACACCTTCATCAGCACACACATCCTGTCCACTTCCTTTCCACTTCCCCTTATTTCCCTATAAAAGTGTTTCCCCACACTTGAGTTCCCTTAGATGTTCTTTTGAGTGGAATATCTCCCTCCTCATCTTCTCAGGTTGCCAGCCCTCCAATAAACCTGGCTTGCTTTCCATCGTGTCTCCAGTCCCAAGCACTGGTTTTTAAGCAGTAAACAGATGGACTTGGTCTGGTAACAACCCCAAAGAAAAGGCTTGGATTCCTCTTTGATGTTTCTATTTCTGGGGAGCTCAGGCTAGCTCTTATTCTTGGGTCTGAAGGAGCTAAGAAAACAAACTCACAAGGCTGGGAATGATTCAGTCTTATCCCTGTTGGGGAGGTTGCAACAGAAGTCATGACTTCACGCAAACAATATGTTACTGATAGTGGGAATGTTGACTGTCTGCCAGAACAGGCTCTGCATGAGTGCCACCTTAGTCATCTATTTCATAAGCATTTATTGATTACCCTATATGGTAACATTACACTGGCCATTAGCAAGGAGCCTATGATTTAGTAGCAAAAAGATAAGTAACTGTAGTAGGGCAAGAGTGGAAAAATGGTATGCCTGAGGTATGGATGTTGGGAGAAAAGAATGGGAGACTGGGAATTAGGATTCTTTGCCTTCCTCTTTCTGTGTAGCTTTCATAAGGTGGTGTGATTAATCTCAGGTCTAGAGACAGGCACCACGGCTCCCCTGGACTGCCAGTCTTGCTCTATGTGTCTCAGTTCAGGCTATGGTCATGTGAGCAGAGATATTCTGAAGATTTCTGTCCATGAAGTATATTTTATTTTATTTATTATTTACCTTAGATTAACACACTTTGTGGGTTTCATTAGTGTATCTTCACATATGTGTCTGCACTATTCTTCAATACACTCCCACATTTTCTCATTCCCTTCTCTCTCTTCCAGCTGGTTCCCTCTCCTTTCTCATTTTCTCTTCTGTTTTCTTTCCTATCGCTTGTATTCAATTAACGTCTTTATTGCCCATCTCCCTTACGATCTCTTTCTCCCATCCAGGCAATCTCCTTTGTAGTTTCAGGAGCTACAAGGACACATGGAAACACAAACTCATAAAAATCTATGTTCTGAGTATGAAAGACAGCATGTGGTGTTTGTATTTCTGACTCTGACCTATTTTGCTTAACACAGTGATTTTCAGTTGCATTGATTGTCCTGCAAATGTCAGTGTTTCTGTTTTCTCTATGGATACTGGAAACCCCATTCTGTGTTACATTTCCTTTCTTTATTACATGTGGGTGGATATTGAGGCTGGGTATATTCCCTGGCTACTAAAAATAGTGTCTTCAGTGTGTTGAGTTGGGAGTGTGTTGAGTATATACCCAAGGGTGGCTTAGATAAGTCTCATGGTAGCCTTATATTCAAAGTTTTCTTGTTGATGATTTGTTTTGTATTGATTTTACATTTTCCTATTTATTTCACCTGTGTAACAATCAGAGGACAACTTGTGGCATTTGGTTTTCCCCTGTGGGTTCTGGGGAACTCTTCTCAGATCATCAGGTTGGGCACCAGTGCTTTTCTTATTAGACCATCTAGTCTGTCCCTAAGCCATCTTATCTGTCCCCATTTTCACTTTCTTTGAGGATCCCTCAGATTCATGCTCTTAGTTCTTAGAGACTCAAATATAATTCAAGACTGAGGAAGCAGCTCTGTGGTCAGTACTTTTCACATCATATTATTCACCCTTTAAAGCATACATCTTCAGGGCTTAGTTTCAGTTGTCAATGTGACATGAACTAGAGTCACCTGTGAAGACGGAGATTCAGTTGAGGAATTGCCCAAATCGGATTGACTCATGGGTATGTCTGTCTGTTGGTCATCATATTGATAGTTAGCTGCTGTAGGAGGGCATAGCCCACTGTGGGTGGTTTTATCCCCTAGGCAGGTAGGTCTGGGCTATATAACAAAGCTAACACAAGTCATGGGGCAAGTCAGAGAGCAAACCAGTCAGCAGCATTTCTTCACGGTTCTCACCTCAGTCCTGCCCTGACTTCCTTCAGTGACAAAGTATGACCCAGAAGTATAAGATGAAATTTCTCCCCAAGTTACTTTAAGTCATGGTGCTTGTCACAGCAACAGAGGACAAACTATGACAACATTCTAGTCATTTTAGCATATGCACGAAATGTAACTACCACCTCTGTCAAATTCCAGCACATTCTTACCATTCTCAAAAGAAGCCTCTTATGCAACCTTGCCTTCTTCCAACTCCAGGAAATCATTATTCAACTTCCTCCCCTCTTCCTCCTTCTTTTATGGATTTGCCTATTCTGAATACTTCATGCAAATGGAATCATAAAATGTGGGGGTTTATTTTCTGGATTATTTTAGTTAGTGTAGTATGTCCAGGTTTAAATCAGGAAGAATGAAGGAGTCCACACCTTAAGAGATATCAAAGAATATAAAAAAAGAGAAGGTAATACCATCCCCTAACCCTTTGCAAGGGTCATGGCTACACCCCCATCCCAAACGACAGATGGGTAAAAGAAAGAAACTCAGGTAACAGCTTGCACTAAGTGTTCAGAGGCCAGGTGACCTGATGCTCTCTTCTGGTCTCCTCAAACACCTATTCTCAGATGCAGATGTATATACATAATTAAAATACAAAATAAATCTTTCTTTTAAACTAATTAGTTAATTTTGAGGCAGGGTTTCTCTGTGTAGCCCTGGCTGTCCTGGAACTCACTATGTAGACCAGGCTGGCTTCAAACTCAGAGATCTGCCTGCCTCTGCCTGCCAAGTGCTGGGATTAAAGGTGTGTACCAGCCACCCCCCCACCACCACCACCAGTCAAGCTCCTTTTCTCAAAAAAAAAAAAAAAAAAAAAAGGAGCACTTAACAAACATATTTAACAAAACTTTATGAGACATGAGAAGGTTTGAAAAATGAAGACTCCAAGACTCTGGAGAACTATGGCCTTCGTTGGGTAAGAGAGTGTCCACCTCCTTTGTAATCTTTTGAAAGCACATTTGGAAGTAACTCCCTCTTTCTTCTGGACATTGATGGTGACTGAGGCCTGAAAATGAGCCAAGAGGATGCAAGGAGCTAGACTGGCAACCGCCGCTGTGAGCCACTTTCTGGAAGAGCCTTCCATCTCGTCTCTGGACATTCCTCAGGTTCATGAGCCAATACACTTACTTATTGATCACTTGTAAAGTTCAGCGTCTTTTCACTAAAATAATCTTAAATTATCCAGGCGCCAAAGCCGGTCTGGAGAGGAAGACATTTTGACCCTTCCGTTTAAACCGAGCCACAGAATTCAAGCACTAACCTTGACCAATGACAACAGCTCCCGGAGTTGTGATTTGTATCACTTGGCGCAAGGACAGCAGAGATGCAGAGGGTCTCCTAGGAAGCAGTTCGTAGAAGTCACCACTGCGTTGCTAATTAAATATTAGTTTAATAAACTTCCAGCCCTACATCCATCTTTTCAAAAATAGAATCTCTATTTTAATGGTCTTTGGGTAGATTGGGCAAAGACCAAACTGACCTGCACTGTCAGGAAATCTCTCCTGAGGGTTTCTGAATGAAGCGCAGAGTACTGGCCAAACTCCACTTCCTGTCTCCTTTGGCTCACACAGACTGTTCAGACTAGTTTGTTTTCAGAAACCTCAAGGTGTATCAGTTAACCGGCTGTCCTGAATGCGGCTTGGCAGGTTTGTGTACGAACACTGAATGAATTATAAAGAGGAAAAAAAAGAGCAAAGGCAAGTGGGGGTGTGGAGAGAAGTGATTGCCGTGCGAAGCGATTCAACATGGCCCAGGTGAATCTCACCCACGTTTGCAAAGCCCCGGAACGGGAGGGCCACTCAACACATACTTGATTTTGTTGTTCTTAAAAAGAGGACTCTTCCGCTTGCAGAATCCGAATGCCTGAACGTTCCCACCAAAACTATTCTGTGGGTCTTTCTCGGCCCATTTCTCACAAAGATTTAGTAACAAGGGCTAGGTGTCACGTTCTCAGGACTTTCCTTTTAGACAGCATTGAGCCGGAGGCTCAGAGGTTCTCTTCGCTGCTTACCTGGGCTCTGTGAGAAATCCTAGGAAAATATGTGAACTCGCCAGGCAGGTCTGATCCAGACCCCCCACAAAAGCTCATGCTCCTTGCAGTGTGTGGCTAGCTAGCTCACAGCCCATCAGGGGGGCGTGGAGTGTTTACAATTCGCTCAATTATGAATGAAGCAGAAGGGCATTTCTCTTGTTACTGCCTCCCAATTTTACTGAATGACATTCACCTTAGGGAGTTTGGTAGCTTTGTCAGGACTATATGCCGGGACCACCACAGCTGGCCAGACAGACAGAGACAGAGACAGAGACAGAGACAGAGACAGAGACAGAGACAGAGACAGAGACAGAGACAGAGACAGAGACAGAGAGGCAGCCTCCAGCACAATGGACGCTGTGAGATCAACAGACACCAGTTACCCTGAGCTGTATGACCACCGCTCCTCACAGTCAGCTCTTGTCTTTGTGGTTTAAGTGAACGGGAGGCTGTTTCTCAAATCACCTGTTTATCTTGTGTTCGACTTCACTCTCAGCTCTAGGATTCTTTTAGAAAGGGCTTCTGTGGCCATACTGGCTAAAACAGGTTTGCCTCTTGTTTCCAATTTAATGTAATGTTTTATGTTTCTGGATTTTTTTTTTTTTTTTTTTTTTTTTTTTGCTGGCATGTGTGTTTGTGCATCATGTCTGAGTAGCGCCTGTCAACACCAAAGGCGGCCTTAGATACCGTGGAACTGGCATTACAGATGGCTGTGTTTCAGCTGCCGTTCAGATCCTGAGAACTGAACCCAGGTCCTCTGCAAGAGCAGCAGATGCTCTTAACTGCTGAGCCGTTTTTCCAGCCCCACAAGTTTGGATGTTAGATGTCCCTCTTCTGTGTTGAAAGCTTGGTCGCTGAGATGGTTGGTTTTCATTGTCAACTTGACTGGATTTGGACTCACTTGGGAGACACTTCTGGACTTGTTTGTCTCCAGGGAGCTATAACTGAGAAGGGAAGGATTACCGAGTGTGGACACTGTCTCTCACACTGGGATTCCAGAAAGAAGCAAGACAATACCGGAGACAGAAAGCCTCAGACTAGCATGCCTCTCTTTGTTGGCTCCTGCCTGTGGGCACAATGCTAACAGTCACTTCCCATCTTCATACCCTCCATGATATAGACTGTATGCCCTTTTACCTTTTATCCTTCCTTCCTTGAGACACTTTTGCCAGATATTTTGCCCCTGGCAACAAGAAAAATAATGAATTCATTCCTCAATGAATCAAGACTGGGAAGTGGGGACTGGAGAGATGGCTCAGTGGTTAAAAGCACTGGCTAGTCCTCCGGAGGTCCTGAGTTCAATTCTAGCAACCACACACATGGTGACTCACAGCTATCTATAATGGGATCTGATGCCCTCTTCTGGTGTGTCTGGAGACAGCAACAGTGTGCTCATATACATAAGCTAAATAAATCCTTAAAAAGAAAATAGTGAGAAATGATTGGATCGGAGTGTTCTGACCTCACCATGGGATAAACTCACTGCTGGATTTGCAGCTTGAAAGGTTTGTGGGGGACAGGGCTGTTTGCATTGTCCTGTCGCCATGTGATGACAAGCTTTACTCTACCACAGAGTGCAGTGACATTCTGCCTCACGGTAAACCTACAAACAATGAAGTCAAGACCATGGACTAGTCAGGTGTGGTGGCACATGTCTTTAATCCTAGCACTCTGTGAGTTTAAGGCCAGCCTGGTCTACAAAGTGAGTCCAGGATAGCCAGGGCTACCGAAGAGAAACCCTGTCTGAAAAACAAAACAAGGCAAATGAGAGAGAGAGAGAGAGACAGAGACAGAGACAGAGACAGAGACGGAGAGAGAGACAGAGAGAGAGACAGAGATCCGGACCATGGACTAAAACCAGGAGCAAAATAAATCTTCCCTCCTTTAAGTTGATTTTCTCAAGTATTTGCTCCCAGGACAGAAATAGCAGTGTGGCTTTATTCTACATTTCTCTTTCTTGCTTTATTTTATTTAAAATTTAATCATTGCTGTATTGTTTTATGTGTATGTGTGTTTTGTGCATGAATGTTTGTGCACCGTGTACCTTCCTGTCAGAGAAGGCATTGGAACTGGAGTTAGGAGAGTTGGGAGCCCCTGTGTAGGTCCTGAAAAATCAAACTGGAGTCCTCTGGAAGAGCAGCCAGTGCTCTTAACAGCTGAGCCATCTCTCCGACCCTCCTGCTTCTTCTTTCTTTCTTAATAGTGCTATTACCACTTGGCACACTTGCACTCGTGTTGTTGATTTTGTTTTGTTTTCTTCTGAGACAGGGTTTCTCTGTACCGTCCCGGAACTCCCTTTGTAGACCAGGCTGGAGGCTGACCTCGAACTCAGAAATCTTCCTGCCTCTGCCTTCCAAGTGCATAGGCTGGTGACCAGGACTTTAACAAATGGGCTTTTTAGGGAAATATTTAAAAATGAACCTAAAACAGAAGCCCAAGGCGCTGCTGGGTTTCCGAAGAAAAAGACTGGCCAGAAAGGGTTCTAAAAATGTCAGACAAGAAGGTAACTGGGGAAAAAAAATCAATGTATCCCAATGTGTTTGTTTTTACAAGAGAAGGAGCTCTGGGCATTTGTAAAGGCAAGATAAAGCAGGAAGATAAATAGTCCGGTATGTACATGCATAGGTGGGCCCGAGAAGGAGAGTCATCCACAACCTGTTCAAATTGCTTCATTTCCATAATACTAGGGCCCCTTCTTTTAAAGTAGTCACATAGAATGAACTACAGCCACTGTTTGATTGGTAGACGCCATCAGCTATCGTGCACTCTGCTAAGGCAGCCCTGTGGAAGTTCTGTCTTCTGGAAGTTGCCCAAAAGCCAATTGCTCTGCCCTTTGGCACATTCTGCTTTCTCCTTCTTTGCCTCTGGCTACTAAGCAGGCCAGGGCTGAAACAATGTTTCAGCATGGAAGGTGGGTTTTGGCGGGGTGAGGCCACCCACTACTCGGGATTTCCAGCTTCCACACGATAAGGGCAGTAAACCCTTTGTGTTTGGGACACCCTTGTTTGGATGGCTATTCTGCATAGATGAACTTAATGTTAGTCCCATGGAGCTGTGGGCTTGGTGGTGGGAGCTTAAAGGACTGATTCTGTGTCGGTTTGTGAAGTAAAATGGGATTCAAAGAATGAGAGGAAAGACTAGGGAAGGACTGCAGAGGTGTGGAGAGAGGGAGGCTTGAAAGAGCTGTGCAGGTAAGTTAACCCATTGGTCTCAGGCCTGGATAGTCTCTGGTCTCCATTCAAATCTCCATTCTGGTCCACCTAGGTCTGGCTTCCAGAGCCGACTCGGGTGCACTTTTCAATCAGATTCCCTTCTCCTCCAGTTCTGCCTGGTTTAGTAAACCTGAGGCACCAGCGAGAGAGTGAGAGTGGGCAGACGGAATCCTTACCTGCTTGGCAGTTACTGCACAGCCCTTCTGAATTCCTGCAGCCGCAGCCATGGCTGGGTTCTGGCATGCCTCCAAGGTTCCCGTGGGTGAAGGGATGGACTCTTGTTGGGTTTCCAACAGCAGGACCGCACCTTCCTAAATCTTCCCATCGCTGAGACTCCTTAGTCCCCACAAAGTGACTCATCTGTTTCCTGTTGGGCCCTGTTGGGGTGTATGTTTTGTGGTATTAGAACGTCTGTGGACCTAAGTATATTGGTATTTTAATTATGATTAATGTAACTATGCTTTGATAGCACTAATTCCATTTTGAGCTTTTCCGTATAACCCACGCTGTAAGAGAGCCAAGGGCTGTCCAAGAGTCACCTTAAGAAACAAGAACCGATACACAAATAGGAGAGTTGGTATCTGGAACTTTTTTCCTAACGAAGGTTGACATCTGGAAGTTAAGATAAAACACCTCCTGAAGACTATAAATACCAGGGCCCTCAGACTGCCATTTAAGATACAACTCACTCTTCAACAACTTCTTGCACAGAGGCTCAAAATGTTTGGCTCATTACTGGTGTTCTGTACTTAGATGCTTTTTTATTTTTACAGCATTGGTGATTGAACTCAGGGCCAAGCCTATGGCTGGCTTGGCAAGCACTGTGCTCTATCCTAAATACTAACTTGCATTATACACGTGTGTGCATGGGGGGCGGTGTTGTCTTGAGGCAGGAGCCTGCTATGCAGCTCAGGCTGGCTTTGAACTCATGATTTTCTTGCCCCAGCCTCCCAAGGTCACAGAGAGGATACCACCAAATTCTTCCACTAATTTTAAAATTCATACTTCGTTTTTGCTTATTCTGCTTTTGTGTCTCTTGTAATAAAGTGGTTAACTGAGAAACTGTCTTTTTCATTTGAGTAGGGACTCTTAGCCAGTTAAAATTGTTAACAACTACCAAGGAACTGAACCACTCTGTCTGGTCTGGCATGGTAACCCCTGGCAAGTGCAAGTCCTGAGACTGCTGACCGTGGTCCATGATAAAACCAACGATCCTCATGCTGTGACTCTCACAGCTGTATCATGCCCGTGTGGAAGAGAAGATTGAATTAGAAGTCAGTTAGCTGTATACACCATGAACAGCCAAGCCAGTGACCAAATTAGCAGTAAGCATTGAAATAATAACCCAGAAAATTTAAGTAATAATAGAGGAAGAAGGGATAAGACAGAAGTCAAGATAGTGGGGAGGCTATTTTCCTGGAGGCTCTAACTAGGGTCAAAGGTTGTGGTATAGGAAGCACCTTCAAGCTAACACTTATGAGCATCTAAGAGAGTGGGGCACTTAGATGAGCCCAGAACTGTTTGGACAGCATCTGAGGCCAGTTAGGGCTTCTAAATATCCCCAGAAGATTTACAATAAATAGGAGACATTGCCTGGGAAGATTAGACAAAACAGCACCACCACCCCCTGGAGGACTATTACTTGAATTAAGAAGGCAGATCATAAATATATACATTTTAATTGACGTTGATCAAAATGCCAACTGATGTTCAGAGAAAGAAGCTGAAAGAAAGAAGGACGAGCTGTCCCGTCCTTTGGAAATTGGTGAAGGAGGGAGGGCTTGGCCCAGCCTTTGTGAAAGAAAGCCTTTAAGCCTGACAGAGCTGAAGGTGGTTTAGGCAGGGCAGGAAGGCTGAGTAAGTCTATGGGACCAGGCATGCCTAAGGAGTGTTTGGAGTGAACTGGATTAACGAGAGTTCATGGAAGGAAAAATCAAAACAAAAACAAAAACAAACCCAAAACCATGGAGAGTACAGCAGGAGCATCCAAGACAATCTCTAGAATCAGTGAACGATTTACTGGATGGACCCATAAGACTCAGACAGTTGTTCAATTGTGGGTATGAACAAAAAAAAATGCAGAAGAAAATGAGCAAATGGAGAAGATGCATGGAGAGACATCTGGATGAGGCAGTGCAAGCTTCTAAGCTTCTTGGAAGTTTAATTCTTTCTGCAGCAAAAGATAACAGCACAGTATGGTGTCATTTAGCAAAGCAGAATCAATGCCCAAGGGTTTTACAGAAAGATGTTACCATAAACATCTTTTTCCTAACAGTGTACAAATTCTAGACCCCAGGAATGAAAGGTATTTGGTATAAAAATACTGTATGCCTAGTTTAAACTTACTGAAAAGCTCTTACCAGTTCAGAAATGGTGGGGACTCTCTCCCACAACACACGTTGTCAGAGCTAGCCAAGGGTCAACCTTTGTGGCAGGCCTCTCTTGGCTAGCATCTCAAGTGTGCTGTATTCTGCACAAGGAAATATGAAGACTTTATTCTGGAGGCCATTAGACACAATCTTAAGGGCATTGACCTGGACACTAGAAAGACTCATGGAGATTGAAACAGGTTCATCTGGAAGCGATATGTAGGGTGTAGGAGCAGAAATTATTGGAATTACTGGAGGAAGGGACTTGGGGATATTGCTTGAAAGAGCACCTTGGCATTCTCAGGGGCCTCAGTACCAAACCCGACACTGAAAGCAAACAAAATGGGGAGCGACTAGGGGGTCCAAAGAGATGCATAAATGGAGCCTGGGGGAGAGAGGTTAAAGTAAGGGCAGTCGCTCATACTTTGCAAGTCTCAGGTCATAGAGGACTTAAGAGGTGACTAGCTCTGGAAAGCAGCCAGGCTCTAAAGCAGAAACTGTAGAGAACTGAAAGAAGGACTCCACTTGCCAGACGGAGGACTGAAGGCTGCCCACACAGAAGACTGTATGCTAATCATCCATCCCATGGGATGTATTCATGATATCCCTTTATATTCATGATACCAGGAACTCAAGCTTACACAGCACACTGCAACTCGAGAGAAGTGTTATTTGTACATTCTTGGAGCAATGAGGCAGCTTGACAAGTGCACAGAGCTTAGAATGCAGGGGCCAGACCTGAATTCAAATAGTCTTTATTTGAAATTTTTAACTGCGGCACTTGTTCCAGACACTCCCTTGACGGTGGGTCCGCTGAAGGTCCACCCCTTACACCGCTTAAGCTTTGTGATGGATTGTTCCAGACATTACATCTGTTCTCCCTACAGGCTCTGTCAGCTGAGTTGGCTGTTAGGTCTCTCCTGGGTTGAGGCAAAAAAACCTAGGCTTTCATCTTAAAGGGCGTAAAACAGTTTATTCTGAAGCAATTTTGAGTATTGATGGCCCATGAATATAGATTTGGGTTACCTTAAATGTTATGTTCCGACATGGAAGAAACCGCTTCCATAAAGCTTTACAGTTTTACAGAGCAAAGAAAGTCATAAATCAAGGCAAGTTTAACTAAATACACTGGTGGGTACATCGTAGAAGTAGGTACCTCAAGATTGGCAAAGCTTCTCTCTAGGCCTAAGATGTTATATGATGACATTCTTATCTTTATGGTTTTTGGAAGCTCGTCTGCTAGGTCAATAGATTCTAAAAGGGTTTTTGTTCTGTTTGTTTTTTTTTTTTTAACTATTAGTCATAAGATGTTAGTTCCAACAGTACTGGCTGTTACAGAGGATTAGATCTAGCCCGAGATGACCATCAGAGGACACATGGGGGTTTACTCCTTGGTATTTTACCTTTGTCCCGACTCCGTTCTATGAATACTAATGGGCATCATGTCAGGCATAGGACAGTTGTTTCTCAAAGGGCAGCAGCACTGAAAATTGCATATACTCAGGTTTTGTTTTTATTCATGACTTACCAGAGCTCCTGTATGAAACATACAATGTGAATTTCCAAAGGTGCAGAATAGAATTATGACAGCCAGGAAAGTGGGGGTGGTGTGGGGTGGGATGCACTGTGCTCCGGGAATTCAGAGTGAGTGGTGGTCCAGACAATGAGCTCACTGTCTGTCTTGTCACTGCCGGGTCCCCTGTGAACACCATAGGGGCAGGCATTGAGCAGCTGTCCATAAATGTTGGTTAAATTAATGAACATGGGGATCTCGGACTTCACCCTGTGCCTCCGGCTGGTGGGCTAAAGTAGCAGGTGCCAGCTCTCAGCTCCAGTTCCCATGGCATCGGCCAAGGTCATGGTTTCTCTTCCCGCTCAGAGTATCGGGGGTCACTAGTGATGGATCTTTTTCAAGTTTTCATTTGTGAATAGTTTTCTTTTCTTCCAAATCATTTTTTTTAATCTTCGTGTTGGTTTGCTTCTCTTCTCGGTTTAACTTTCCCTAAGTATTTTGTTGATTCTTGGAAACTGGTTTATATGTTTCAGCATGTGTTCTCGTGCTGGGAGACAGAACAGGTATATGGAAGCCTTCTGGACCCGTGGGCTGTTTTATTGGGGGAAAATTCCAGGCCTGTGTCTTAGTTAGGGTTACTATTGCTATGATGACACACCACAACCAAAAATTAGTTGGAGAGGAAAGGGTTTATTTGGCGTATACTTCCACACCACAGTCAATCATTGAAGGAAGTCAGGACAGGGACCTCAAGTAGGGCAGAAAGCTAGAGGTAGGAGCTGATGGTCTGGACCCATGGAGGAGAGCTGCTTCCTGGCTTGTTCCTCATGGCTTTCTCAGCCTACTTTTTTTTAAAAAAATAGATCTCAGGACCACCAACCCAGGGGTGGCCCCACCCACAGTGGGCTGGACCCTCCCAAACCAATCACTACTTTTAAAAGTGCCTTAGAGGCTTGTCCCTGTCATGCAGACATTTTCTCCCTCCTCACTGATGACCCTGGCTTCTGTCAACATAAAACTGGTCAGGGCAGTTCATATTCTTAGGTTCTTCAGAGATCAGCCAGGAGCCATATTGGAGATCTCATTAGCCATAATGGGGACTGTCCTTTTGTAAACACAAACATACCCTCCACCGGGCCTGGAGTCTTCTAGTCCAGACCTCTCTCTAAGCCTCACCAAGGATAAATCTCTAGCTTCTGCCAAGGTTGGAAATGTTAGCACCTGATGAACACCAACTTGATTGAGGAACTGGTGTCTCCCGTCCTCCGAAGACATTTTCCACTCATTCTTTGCACCCTCCCTTCTGTTTCAGACTCTCTAATATCTAACTGATAATGGCTGTCCTATTCCCCTAAATTAAGAGTAAACCTATTCATAATCCTGCCTCTGCAGTATCTTTTTAAATGCTCTGTGTTTTTTTTTAAGATTGTTATTTATTTTATCTGTGTGAGTACACTGTCCTCAGACACACCAGTAGGGGGTATTGCATCCAATTACAGATGCTTGTGAGCCACCATGTGGTTGCTGGGAATCGAACTCAGGACATCTGGAAGAGCAGTCAGTGCTTTTAACCGCTGAGCCATCTCTCTAGCCCCCATACTCTGCACTTTAAAATAAAATTCTTTGCTCATTGTAACTGCAGGTGCTGTATCTGGTTTTATTCATAGGGTATAAGCAATTCTGTGTCTTTTACAAGGTGGTGCATGGTTTTCATATTTATTTGTATTAGCTCTAATCTCCTTTTGGTAAGGGAGAGCCCAATTGCTATGTTAATGATCAGTTAAGGACTAATGACCCTTTATGAGGAAGGCAGCTCAATGGAGTAGAGTATCATTGTCCTTTTCCACCCCACCCCCAATAATCCAGCAGTTAATCATGATTATGTAAGTACATGGGGGCGGGGTCAGATTACATCATAGGCCACGCCCCGCAGACCTTGAGCATACTAATCTTCCTTCAGCTAAACTGTCTGGGTTAACAATGAAAAATAAACTCTAAAACCACAGACTGTACCAAGCTTCGGAGTCTGAAGATTGGTACCAAAAATGCTTAAGATATAGTCGCAAAGGAAGCAGTGTTGATGTAGAGACGGGGAGGAGCACAGTTAAACTTCATTAAGACACAGTCAGAAGCTGTAGTTGGGGCTTGTTGCAGGCAGAAGGGCCTGTGCCAATGAATTATTCAAGGGGAAAGGAGCTGAAGGAGGGAGTCCTCTCTTTGCTTGGCAAGGGTTCAGACACAGTTCACATGTTCTCCCCAGGTAACAGGCTAACAAGGAGTCCCAAAGAAGCTCCTCTGTTACCTGGGTACCTGTGAGTGTTAAAAGGCCTTGGCATGAGTTCTCCTGTTACAGCCAAAAGCCTGCTTAGTAATTTGGGGAAAAGAATATTAGGAATGTAATCTTCAATTTACAAGTTACTAATAAATGGGCTCATGGAAAGTTTGACGTACCTATGGGATGTCTCTTTGATGATCTAATGCAAAATGGTAAGCCACCTCAGTGAAAGTTTTATTCATTTTGTGCTGTGTAATACGGTACAAATGCACTACCTCTCCATTTACATAGAGAAAAACAAGGCCGTCTCCAGTAATCTAGTAGTTTGAGTCTGAGTCTTAGTATTTTCTTGTGTTCTCAACATGAACACTCTCCTTCTCTCTCTCTCTCTCTCTCCTTCTCTCTCTCTCTCTCTCCTTCTCTCTCTCTCTCTCTCTCTCTCTCTGTGTGTCTGTATTTGTGTGTGTGTTAATAAAAATAAAGAATAAATAAAAAATAATAAGAAAAATGATAAACCTCATGACACTATAAGACAAGGTCCCTCCAAAGACGCCACTGAATTCCATTTCTGTTGTCTGTCTGCGGCTGGACACACAGCCTGCCCTTAAGAGAGGGTCATTTCTCTAGTGAAACTCCCTTGGAGAACCTTAGTTTTCATTTGAATTGGCTGTCCATTAGAGGGAATCTCTTTTCTTAAGATGTAATTTTCTTTCCACTTCCCATCATTATTTGGAATTTTCATAACACATTTCACAGCATGTTATTATAGACCATTTAGGGAGAATCTGTCATTTTTTTTTCACAGGTTAGTTTTGTCTTCTCAATTAATTAACTTGAAAGCAACACGTAGGGTTGGTTCCCCTGCCTGGTTCTCTGACATCAACTATTTGGAAACTTCTCTTGATAGTTCGTTCTGCCTTGTTTATTTGAGACAGTCTCACCTGGCCTTGAATCGACTACACACCCAAAAATAACGCCAAGCTTCTGATATTCTTGCCTGCATCTTCCGAGTTCTGGAGCCATAAACATGTACCATGCTTGGTTTACGGAGCCCTGGGGATCAAACCTAGACTCTTCCTAGGGAAGCACTCTGCCCTGAGCTGCACGTCCAGTCTGAATTGCTCTTTGAAAGACTTACTCAGTTACTTGTTTATTTAGCCAGCATTTATTGAACACACCTAGCATGCAGAAGGCAACAACAGGTCCCTGGGAATGTAAGGATGAACAAGACTGTCACACTCTGTATTATACAGCAAAATCAGTTCCACTAAGAACACTTTTATTACTTACTGCGGCTGCTCAGAAAACTCAACTAATTTGGTCATATGCAATTCAGATTTCTGGAGACGGATGTTTTTGTCTTCTGAAGAAGTCTGAAGGAGCTTAAAGATTAGTTGTTTCCCTGGATAATATGGTGAATAGTCCTGAAGAATCCCATCCCTTTGTTACCTGAGTACTTTGAGAGTGCTACAAGATCTTGGCATGAATTCTCCTGTTATTGTCCAACCCCAGATTAGTAATTTGGGGGAAAGAATGTGAGAATGAATCTTCCATTTAAAAGTTACTAGTTTGTATTGAAACTTTGATCTTAGGTAAGAAGGAACACACGCCTCAAAGAACTATGAAGGAAAAAAATGGTATTAGGGTATTTGAAGGAAACTGAGTGGAACTTGTGGAGCCGATATTATGGAGCTTAGAGTCTTGCAAATGTTGTCAGTTTCCTGGGTCTTGAGTTCCTTCCCTGCTCTGGGAGCCCTGCCTTGTGGGCCCTGAAAGAGAGAACTGTCTCCTGTCCTCTCATGTACGGCTCTTAGAATATGTGTGCACATGTACACACACCTAAGTGCATACTTGTACAAACCATGAGAGCAGAAGGGAGAGTACTCGGGACGAGAAGGGAGACCAGCAAGTGGAATGGGAGAAGGCAGCAAGGACTGGATGTGACCACAGTACACACTGGTACAGTACGCTTGAACAGAAACGTCATTATGAAAACCATTACTTTGTACGATGAATATATGCTAATAACATGTTTTAATAAACTAAACAAACATTTTTGAGTGCAGAGAACACAGACGGCATATGAAAGCTGGTCCAGGAGCCTTCTACTGTCTAACACCACTGACTCATTTAAAATGGATGCGGTGGCATTCCGGACGCATGAGGCTCAGTTCTCCATAATCAACCGATGAGGAGCAAAGGCAGGCAGAGGACCATTCAGGGACCAGGCTTCAAGTCCCACCCCTCAGGGCTTAAGTTAGATTCTTACAGCTGTTTGCGCACAGGCAGGAGATGGTGAGCTCATCTGTATGTCTCAAAGTGGGCAACGTGAGTCCAGTTTTAATATTTATTGATTACCAATTGAGCACTAAATCAGTAAAACCATTTCTAACTGGGCACCACAAAGCTCAACCATGCACTGTGTTGACTACGTGTGAGCCAGGCCCTGAGTTAAGTCCTAAGCACTTCGGAATAAATCACAGCACAAGCCAACAACAGCAAAGCACTGGCCTGTTTCTTACATTGGTTAGCATCGTGTGACTGGGTGTTCACAGTAGAACTTAAAACACTCCCTTCAGTGGGTCATGGTGACCTGTGCCATTCATAGGCAGAGACAGGAATCTCTATGAGTCTGAGGTCACCCTGGTCTATAGAGACAGATGAAGGTATATGGTGAAACCTTGTCTCAAAGAGAGAGAGAGAGAGAGAGAGAGAGAGAGAGAGAGAGAGAGAGAGACTGTATTGCAGGTGGGGAGTGTTAATGGGAGAGCCCAGCTGAGTTGATAAAATCTCAATTGATAAACCTGGTGGGGATATCGTGATTATGAGTCTAGACCTGCTGTAGGGACAGGCTGTTTAGGGCAGACCACAGAAGAAAGTATTTCCTTGTTATCCTTGTTATCATATGCACATAGATACCTGATAATAAACTAGACACAGTAATAACTATTTGTAAAACAAATTATTTTTACTCTTTTTCTTCCTTCCTTCCTTTCTTCCTCCCTTCTTTCCTTCCCTTCTTTCATTCTTCGAAACAGGGTTTCTCTGTGTTTCTCTGTCTTAGAACTCTCTCTGTTGGCCAGGCTGGCCTTGAACTCAGAAATCCACCTGTCTCTGCCTCCCTAGTGCTGGGATTAAAGGTGCGTTCCACCACACCTGGCTGAATCAAAGTAGTTTAAGAGTATACTATAATACAAGTTCGATGAGTGTAGTATCTCGAAATATCCTGCTCTGTTTTCTATGTAAGATTGGGGGGTGATCTTTGGAGGGAATGGTTAGCTTAAACCATGGAGAGTTAAGTCACAGATAAGGAATCTTCAGTACTCATTTCATCTAAAATTATGTTTGCTGCCTAGGTTAAGTCTTTATAGGAATGTATATACTAGACAAAGTGAACTGGTCGTTGGCCTGCAGCCTATGACAATGGGAAAGAGTGGGCAATATCATGGTCCCATGGGAGCAATTTATTCATATTATGGGGTGCCCCACTTCTTAGGAGTGGAGACCCCTCTGGGGCCTGATGAAATAGAGCTCTCATAAGGATCTTTAATGTTCCTATTGTCCTAATCTATATTAAGATAGTATCGTAGCTGGTATCTGTTTCTTAACATCTAGTAAAATAAAGACGTATCTTGCAAAGGATTAAGTCTTCCAGGACATTAAATATGAGAACCATCCCTGTATTATCCTCCATAATTCGACTTGTGCCAAGCACCTACCTCTGTACAGCAATGGCAGCATATGAAAGTGTTCTGAGGTCATAGCCGGGAAGGCCCAGTCCAGACTATCCTTGGTGGTGAGCTCGTGAGCTTATCAAGGGAGCTTCCTTCTGAAACCTGTACCTTTATTCTCTCTCTTGGCTCCTGGGTCCTGATTTAAAGTTAGCTCCCAGCAGAGCACACATTGTATCTAGAGCGCCAGGACAACCAGCATCCCCAGTTTCACCCAGGCCACATCTGCCCAGACTCTCTGCCTTTCCTGGTATTTCCCTCTTCAGGTCAACCGGGTGCCCAACAGTGGTCCGTGGATATTCCCTGGGGAGATGGCAACTTGCTGCAAGCCAGTTTCAGATGTGATCTCGTCTCTGTACCTCTGGAGGATTTAGTCGAACAAAACTGTTCTGGCTGGGGCTTCACTGTTTCCTTTCCCAACCCCTTATTTCAGACCTTTGGTTGGGGACAAGGCATTACATAAAACAAGTTTACATAACAGCACCCGCACCACATAATCATATATTATGGCTGGTGATAAAGAAAAAAAATAAGCACTTCACATAGCATGACTCCCTCAAAAGAATTTAAATTACAAACCTAAGCTGAAACCTCTTGGCTTTTACTAGAGTTACCGAACTGAAAACGTCCAACTGGGTTATGTAAATTACCACGTTCAGAGCCACCACTTGACTCTTAATCAAACCCTCCTGCTACTTAATCTGAGGTACAATTACTCTTGCTAATTGGCAGGTGACATTTTCACAGGAAGCCACGGTGCACTTATGTACTCACGTGCCTAAGTTGTGCCATCCGTCCAGTGGACTGAGAAGGAGAAGGGTCATTCTAGCTTTTGAGAGAGTCAACGTTTAGAAAGCTGAAAACTTTGGACAACACTGCAGTTACTTTGCTCGGGGGTGGTTTGGGAAGAGGGAAGACACTGTTTTAACAGCCTGGCTGGAGTGCGTTTTGCTGTGTGCTACAAGGGCTTCCCACATCGCCGTTTCTGCCTGTAGTTTGCCGCCTGTTGAGAAAGGTTTGTTGTTCAGTGTTTGCTTATACAAGGTCAAAATAAAAAACAGAATTTGGGGAATGACAAATAAACAAGACCAGTATTCAGAAGTGAGTTAATACATCTTTAATGTCTACCCTTGAGTCCGTGAGCTCTCTCCACTAAAAACCACCAATGAATTCCACATCTGATGAAAAAAAAAGACTGGCTTCAATCTGACAGGCTCTGACGGTGCCAGGACTCCTTAGTGTAGGTGGGATTTTGATCTGAAATGAACGGTGGTGGTTTGAGCTAGAACACTCAGAGATAAAGTGCAGGTGGCTGGCAAGAAAAGAAAGGTCATGTTGTTGGTTTCAAACTTGTGGTCCTCATTCAGTAACGCCCTGGATGCTGAAAATGGAATCTCCCGGATAGGCTGTTGCAAAGTTCCAATAAAAACGTTTTGTTTGGTTCCTGTTCTGGGGAACGGTGTAACTATGCAGCCTGACCAACAAATGCCACATAGCCCTGACCAGTGACTCATGGTTCAACTGTGAGATCTTGCGTCAGTTTCAAAATATCACTTATAATTACCTGAGCAGAACAGCCACGGGCTTATCTCGGCTCATTTTTCTCGTTTTGTTTTTTCATTTTTTGTTGGTTCTTCTTGTTGTTTTTGAGATAGGGACTGCGATGTGGTCTAATGTGACCTTAAAGTCTACATCCCTGGCCTTCTGCCTCTGACTGAAATGTTGGGATCATGAGCCTGAGCAAGCGCCCACCACCCATCGTTTGTATACGTAAGAGAATGATGGGAATGGAGAGACAGCTCAGCTGGTGGCAGCACTTGCTGCTCTTGCAGAGGGCTGGGTTATGGTCCCCAGTAGCCACAAGGCAAATCATAACTATGTGGAACTCCAGCTCCACTGCCCTCTTCTGGTCTCCCAGGGTACATATTAGTTCCAAAAAAAATTAAAGATAGCTACAGTGAATTTCTTTACCTCTTTTGTACTCCTAATATTCAGCTAATTAGGAATATATATCTATTTATATCATACACATACACACATACATATAATTCATATGCACCACACACACACACATATTCCTATAGACTGTATAGTGAAATGAAGATGAACAACACTTAGTTCTAAAACAAAGCTTAGGTCCTTGTCAATGAATGGGCACACAATTGAGAATAAATGATACTTTTACCACTAAAACCAGCTTCTCTTAATAGTGGTAGATAGTGAATTGAATTCCATACTACACGATACTGTGTAAAATGCCATGCCTCACATCTGTCCTTTATATTAAATAAGGATGTAGGCCTGTTTAAACTCTGCAAAGAGAATCTTCACCCAGCAACCAGCACTCTCTCTCTCTCTCTCTCTCTCTCTCTCTCTCTCTCTCTCTCTCTCTCTGTGTGTGTGTGTGTGTGTGTGTGTGTGTGTGTGTGTGTGTGTGTGTGTGTGGTCAAGTGACAGGTGTCAGTATTTTATCAGGCCATCTGCTCTCCCGTGGTATTGCTGACAAGCCCAGGCCTCTTTATGTCATGAACATAGCTATTGGATGGGGTCACCAGTTTCCATCTAGGCAGAGAGTGACACTTGGTAGGAAGCCAAGCAAAAGAGAGAGCCAAGCAAGCTGCAGATCTGGCAGGCACGTGGGAGGGGCGTTGACGTAGGAAACTTAAGTTTCCCAAATGCAGAGTCCAACCAGGAAAGGAGATTGAGCTCAGAGCCTTGGAAAAGGAAGCACAAAGGGTCCGGAGGCGTCGTGGGCCGCGGCAGAGTTATTTACAGGGTGCAGCTTTGCTTGGAGACATTTAGGAGAGGGTTGGCTTGTGGGCGTCCGGGAAGAAGGCTCTTTGTCGCAAGGTTTATGTCTGGTGGGGCAGGTGGCCTGGCTAGACAGAGGGGCACTTCCGGAGCCCCCCCCTACACCTCACCCACTCCACCCTCACCGCTCTCCGCCCCGCCCCTGATCCCCACCCCCACGCCGTCTCAGGTTTCTCAGGGAGTCGCCATGGCAACGGACGCTGGCTTTGGGACTCAGAATCTCAGAGCTCAGAGCGAGCGGTTGGGTGGTGACATGGCGGAGGCTGAGACTGAGCCTGAGGAATGGAAGGCGACGCGGGGATGCAGAAAGATTCTCCAGACCCTCGAGGGGGCTATAGAGCAATTCAAATTCCATTCCAGGTGACCTGCCCGCTGCGCTCACGCGCCCTAGAGCTGGCGACCTGTTCTCCACAGCCTCATGGCCTTTGATTTCTTAAGTAAACCGCAGGCTAAAAGCTCAGACTCAGGTCTGGGTTCTAATTTTGCCTAGCTTCTCACCGTGCCTTAGGCCTCTATTAATCTCATCTGGGAAATAGGATAGTAGTCAATTGTGCCTACTCCACAGACCACAGGGCCTGTTAAATGTTTCATCTAGCTACAGCTTAGAAAAGAGCCATACGGAAATGGTATGAGGTTGCTTTTAGAAGATACTGTAGGCTCCAGCGTTTAAACACAGATTTCTTTTGCGATTCTGGAGGCTGGAGTCCAAGAACTGGGCACTGATTTGATGTCTGATGGTCCTTTCTTGTAAGCAACATGGTCTCACTGCATCCTTCCTTAGTGGGAGCAGCAGGGGAGCCATATCCCGACTTCTCCACTCTCTATCCTCCACCCGGGTTGTTTATAAGGGAACAGCCCCATTTATGAGGCCCCTACTTCAGGACCTACTCATCTCTCTTTTTTTTTTTTTTTTTTTTTTTTTTTGGTTCTTTTTTTCGGAGCTGGGGACCGAACCCAGGGCCTTGTGCTTCCTAGGTAAGCGCTCTACCACTGAGCTAAATCCCCAGCCCCCCTACTCATCTCTCTTGACCTCACCTCCGGGGGCCATCACTTTGGAAAACAGGACGTTGGCATCAATTTTCCTAGAAATGGAGCACCCTCAAATA
This sequence comes from Rattus norvegicus, assembly GCF_021556685.1. Taxonomy (NCBI): domain Eukaryota; kingdom Metazoa; phylum Chordata; class Mammalia; order Rodentia; family Muridae; genus Rattus; species Rattus norvegicus. The sequence continues at coordinate 88,973,528 of NC_141550.1, read as the reverse complement.
TACAAAGACAACAAGTCTTATACCTTTGCCAGCTAATGGAGTCATTTTTCGGTGTCCTTAGGTTTCATTCTTCTCTCTCAGAATCATTTGGCCTCCGACCTATTATTATTTGGATAACAGAAAGCCGGCATTTATAGGGGAAAAAACTTCTTTTCCTTAAAACACTCTTTCAAAGTAAGCACATAGCCTTAGGTTAACTGCTACAAGATGCAGTTCCATAGGTAGAGACCTCAGGGATCCAGCCTATTGATTTCAGGCAAACCCCTGACTGAGGAGGAGAGAGAGAACAGGGAGCAAGGGACAGTGTGAGGAACGGTGAGGGAGTTGACTATAGCTGGACCAGCCCAATAGTGAGCCTGACCAGTACCCAGTCCTGCTGAACTCAGCTTCCCTAGGTCAACTATTAAATAGGTGTTGGGTCACACCGAGTCAGGGAACCCATAGACCCTGATAGAAGTGTCACAACAGCTCTTGGCAGACAACAGTGGAACACTGTGTCAAGGCTGTTTCTAAGAGTCCCTCTCCCTCCTGGATTCCTTGGCATTCCATAGTGGAATAAGTTCTCAACAAGGCATTCCAGCCAGACTCACAGGGCAGACTGACCTCTGCCAAGTGCTGTACTAAGACACACTGACTGAGCCAAGGAACCACCAATGCCCATAACACTTTTTCCCTACTCAAAGGCTTAGGGAACCAGGTTGGAGTTCTGATGTGACTGGGGAAGCTAGACACTGGCTGACACACAGAGATCTGAGCATAGCTGGGCTAGGAGGCCCCGTTGTTCACATAAACACAGACCAGCCTTGCTGACGTGATACATCCTAGTTAGGTCAGTAACTACAAAGTGAGTTGGACAGCATTTACAAAGGTAGCAGGGGAAACTGGTGTGCGTGCCCACACCCCCAAGTCACCTAGTGGAAAGGAGAATTGTAATTTTACGCATGGCTCTGAGGAAAGGCTTCTCTGAGATGACATTAAGAGGAAGCAGCAGGAGCCAGGCAGATACATCTGGAGCTAAAATGCTCCCTGCTGAGAGAACAGGTAGTGAAAGTAGGGATTCTGGGTGTAGACAAAGCGAGGAGACCTAGGAGACCTGCATGTGGGTTTAACAGAGAGGGCAGGTGAGTCCTGGAGGTGAGGCAGAGGAGAAACCGATGGCCAAATCTCTGGGTCTTAGATCAACATAAAGTCTTAAGCCTTCATTTCAAAGGAGATGGGAAGCCAAAAGGGGATGACCCGGTGTCCTGGTATTCTCTGACTTGCCTCTCTATGGATAGTTCTACTGTTGTTAATAGACTATAATAGGGACGGGCACAAGTGGGGAAACTAGTTAGGGGACTTTTATAATATCTCTCAAGGAGGACAGCCAGAGGACTGGGAAAAGTGCTTGCTGTGAAGGCCTGAGTTTGTATGCCCGGCCATGTACAAAGGAGAGCATGTGAAGGGCAGCTATAGTCCCAGCACAGAGGGAGAGGACAGATTGGTGCCAGGCACTCCATGCCAGCCAAGCTAGCTGATCCAGCTAGAAGCCTGAACTCAGCAGGTTGCCCCATTCTAAAAAATAAGGTGGCTTGCACTAGAGGAAGATGGGCGTCATCAACTCGTGGCTTTCACAGCACACAGGCCGGCAGGCAAGCGCCCAGGTGCCGGTTCCTGTGTTCACACATAGGCAGGTAACACTCAAAAGGAGGAAGAGGAACAGGAGGAGGAAGGTGTCATGGGGGAACCGGAGGCAGCTTGGAGGTGCTGATGTGGATGGATTCCAGCTCATTGATATGAAAGGGAGTGACTGCAGAGCGTAGGACAGGCTTCTCGGTTTCTGAGCTGAGTGGCTGGAAAAACAGAGTTGCCATTAACTTTATTGGGAGAAAGCGTGAGGAACAGGACTTAGGGTAATGGTACGCTCGTCTTGAGGTACAGAATGTCAACAGTGACGGTTAAACATCTATTTAAGCAGTTCAGTAGTGGGATCTGAAGGCTGGGAGAGAGGCCCAGCATGGTATATCAATTTGTAAATAATTTGTACAATACATTGTGTTAAGTAAATTATGAGATTTGGTGAAATCAGCCAGGAATGAAAATGTGTGTATATATATCTATATATTCATATGTGTGTGTATAATTGTATATATACAATTGTATATATATAATTACTTTGAAAGAGGAAAAAGGAGAATATTTTCTTTAAATAAGTTGAGCCATTCACCACAGTGAAAATTTAGCACCTCTGATGTCGTCCTCATTGACTAATTCATTAACGAGCATTCGTTAGGGCAAACTATTCTAGGGCTCAGTGGGATGTGTTGCTGCGGTCTATTAATAAATATTCACGGGTCTGTTTTGTGTAAGTTAGCATATTAATTTTGCGTCTAATTTATTAAACATAGCCATTATCGCCAAAGACCGTGCTTTATGCATAACGAGCAACCTATCATTTGGGAGAAAGACTCCGACTATAAATAAGGTCTGTGTAGGAACCACTTAGCTAAGCTCTTGTGATGTGGGCTTCCGTTCTAGGCAGTGGAGTTAACATCTAAAATTAGAGCTACTTCAAATTTGAAGAGAGGCTGGAGACTAAGCCTTCATATTTTATTTAGATTCTAGGTGAGCCAGATCTCCTAAATCAATCATATGAAAAGTTAAGACTGGGGATGGGAGAGCTTACAATCCCAGTTCTGTTCAAACCAAAGATTCAGAGGAGGGATCCGCCTGCACCCCTGGCTTACTGTTTTAGATGAGTTACTTTTGCTGCACCTGAGTGAGCACATCTTGGAGACAAGATGTTGGAGGATTATTAGAAGAAAAAGTGTGGATTCAAGCATGCATCCTAACAAAGCCTGTGGGGCAAGTTACTCTGTGAACATGTGTATTGTTTTTAAACACTCCAGAGGGCTTATCTATAAAATTAAACATTTTATTATTGTCCTTTTACAACAACAGAAGGAAAAACCAAACACACGGACTTTCTAAACCACAGCCTGAAAAGATGTATTGATAATAAAAGTCAACCACACTCCACCAACTCACCACTCAAAATAGGTGTTTTTGCCTAAACAAAGAAGGAATAAAAGAACATAAATGTTCAAGCTTAAGGGAAAATGAAGTCGAATAGTGAAAAGAAGCCATTGGGGCAGGGTACAGGATTACAGCTCTAGCCTGGAAGGATTAGCCACCGAGGGCTGCTAAATACACAGTGTGCAGACTACAGAGAAACGGTATGATCAGACGGTGGGTTCTCTCTGTTAGATTAAAGTAGCACCTATGGTTTAGACAGTAGACGTGCATTTTATCAGGAATGTGAAAAGCCACTATTTCCTGTCCCTTATTAAATATTAAGGCAGATTATTGACAAGTGAAATATAGCACTTATAAAAAGACACTAACGAGGCAGTGGAACCACGTTACATGCTGAAAGCAGCTGTTGGCTCCAGGTCCGAGGAGGAGTCAGCAAGGAAGGATACAAGAACTCGGAATTCCCCAAACCCCTAGACCGAGATAAAGACCTCTGTGGAGAGGACTTGACAGCCATTTAAACCTTCAGGTGACTAATGTGAAGAGACTTGGCAGAGGTGGCGAGCGGCACTGGTCTGCGGGGGTAGCTTGCCCAGTGGCTAAGGAACACCAAAAGACACAGCCAGGCCAAAGCTCCTTACTGGTTAGGAGATCTTTTTGCTAGTGTGTCTGTTGTGTTTTTCAACTGGGCATGGGAACTCTAAAAGGCACTTTGTAGAACCCCTCAGTTGCACAATGAGAGTGGGTCATGGCTCCACTTTCTGGCAACTGCAAGCATCTCTTCATGAGATTCCAGTCCTATGCGGTGGAGTGATCCCTTTCTTAGGCCTTTGGTTTAGTGGTCAAAGGATCACAAAACAGCCATGTTTCATGACATATCTTACAGGGGCATTTATAGTCAGCCCCTATTCTTAAAAGTTCATCTGTGCTCTCGACACCAAGCTCTTTCCTGTCGACTTCCTGGTAGCCTTTTAGTGACTGCTTATAAATTAATCTAGAGATCTACCCCAGTCCCTTCACCCAGAAAGAAACAGGAGGACTGGTCACTTCTGGATGGGATTGTGAGACTCTAGGTGCCCCCGCCCCATGTGGTGGCAGATCCATCTGTTAATGGGGCTTTAGTTCTTCTAGTCAGTTGGTCATAGTGGTGCATGAGGACACAGGACACATTCAATCTAGAAGAGTTCCTCAGCCTCTCCCAGTTTTCTATGTACATGACACTTTCACACCATATGAATTTCGCATTCCTTACAGCATTTGAATGGCTTTAACTCGGGCTCATCTGTTGTTACATGATCAGACTCCAGTCATGTGCTTACAGCAGAAATGTCACAGAGAGGATCTGTTCTCTCTTCAGGGATTCAATGTTGGCAAAGCTGTTCAGTTAGCCCCCATTAATAATGCTGACCTGGAGCCAGTCGTGGTGGTGCATGCCTTTAATCCCAGTGTTTGGGAGGTAGAGGTGGGCAAATATCAAAGCTAGCCCAGTGTACAAAGTGAGTAGCAGATAAAAACCCTGTCTTGGGAAAGAAACAAACACGCACACAAATAAGGCTAACCCTGCTTAGTTAGTGTCTTTCAAAGCTCTCTAACTTAAATGTTCTGTTTTTCCATTTGTGCTAAGTTTTGCCTTGATGGGGGCCTTACGAGTTCCTTTCCCTTGAACTCACCCATCACCAATGGCCCTCAGCCATCACCAATGACTTCCCCTCCATTGTTTGCCCATGCGGTGGTTGTCAAACACTCAGTCTGTTTTTCACCCTTTCTGTATACTTTTGAGGGTCTCCTCTTGTGCTTTATTCAATTTTTATTCATTCACATCAGGACAGATCTTTTCTGCTCCATTGCTTATAATTTGATACCGTCAACATTTGTTCAATACATTATAATTTAGTACTTACATCTTTTGTTTTTGATGCTTATATTGTCTTCTGTGTGGGACCTTTTCAACCCAGAGTCGTCTTCATTTTCTCATAACCTTCAGATAACCCTTGTCATCATGCACTGAGTACTTGTTGATTTTCTGTCATATGAAAATGTTCTGGGTTCATAGTACACTTACGTGTGTGCATGACTTATACTTAATACCACTTTCAAATCAGTCTCTTTCTAAGGGGCATGGTTTCTTTTAGGGGAGGATGCTATTTATAAAGTAGTGTCTGGACCTATAGGATGCTCATTACTACTGGCGGATACCCTTGCAGCTCCCTAAATCAGGTATATATATATATAATAAAAACAAATATACATGTACCTAGATGATACATGTTCACATACATATGCACACACATTCACCTGTAAATGTTTGTAAACCTAAACACACATGCTTTTATGCATGTATATATTTATAAAATCATGAGCTTATACCCATTTTTCTAATTTGATTGCACTGTCTCAGAGCCCACTCTAGACTATACCTTTTCTACACTTATGATTATTTTCTCAGAGACTGAAAAACTTCACATCTATCATCTTAAATTCACTTCCTTGTCCAGTCAGCATTTCCAGTCTTGTAGTTATCACAGGTCTCTCCTGTTTCCTCTTGCTCCTCCCCTATCAAGATCTACATCCCTTAGCGACTAGGCCCGCCCACTGACCTCCTCTCTGGCTTTTTTTTAATCATCCCTATGTTATTGGGTACCTCACTACCTCAGTGATTCCTCTAGTATGAGAAGTTAAAGAGAGGCTGAAGGAAAACTAGATGGAAAAGAAACTGAGGAGCGCCAGTTTTAGTAGGTAAAAGTGTGGGCAGACTGAAGGCCAGACTGGGAGTGTTCTTGGCAAGGAGAAGACTCTTGGCGTGCTGGGCTGCAGATGAGAAGAGTAGATAGTCTCTGACGGAAGAGGCTTACTGCGCCCTCAGAACATATATTGAACTTTTGTTCACTGGGGTACTCAGTCCATTAGAATGTAAACTCCACGCTCCAGGATCTCTCCTTGTTCACTGTGGTGATTCTCAGTGCCAAGGCAAATTGCTGGCTCACATTCTATGTATTAAATTCACAAAGCTCTGATCATTCGTTTGGACCCAGATTTGAGGGGAGTTAGAAAAAGAAGATTGACTTTGTTTTTTTTGATGCAGAAGGTATATACACTATAGATTTTAGAAAGTTACCTCAGGAGACAATGAAAATGCTAGTACACAGGAGGCAGAGGCAAGTTGATCTCTGAGTTCAAGACCAGCCAGGACTATACAGAGAAACCCTGTCTCAAGAAAAACCAAACAACAAACATACATACATACAAACATGCATACATACATGCATGCATACATACATACATGCATGCATACATACATACACACGCATACATAAATGTTTAAGGCAGGAGGGATGGGTTAGCAGGTTAAGACATTTACCACCAAGCCCGATGACCTGAGTTCAAACCCCAGGACCTATGTGAACCAATACCTGTATGTTGCCCTCTGGCCTTGACATGTGGATGCTGGCATGTACCTATACATGTGAATATATAAATATGTAAATAACTATGTTTTGAAAGTATTAAAGTGAAGAAATGTTTAGAGATTTATGGTAATATTAGAAAAATTTTACATGGTTATTTATATTTGTGAGTACAAATTTTAAAAATGTTTTAACTTTTTATGTCTTAAAATAGTCTCAGACATACCACGAGAGAACTTTTAAACTTCTAAAATCCATTTTTCCCTGAAAAACAATTTGTCATCAGTAGCTGTCATCATTGAAGTAAAAACATTTTCCTGGCATTCTGTCATCATTGCTAAAAATTGCTTTTTTTCCCAAACTTTTTGGAAAGCATGTAAGAATATGTTAAGCTGTGACTGTCTAATGTACAATATTTACTTAATTTCACATAGTCATTATAGTCTGTGAGTGTTTTTAACAAATTATTTTCCGAGTTGGCTACGGATTTCATAGGGGGCAGAGCCTTAAATATTGATAACTCTTTCAGTTGATCAGGGAAAGTTGGTCTTAATGAGAATATTCAATCCTGGCTGGTCTCAAATGAGCAATCCTCGTGGTCCAGCCTCCAGGGCTGGCATTATAGGAGTGTGCCACCGCACCCTTTGGTCTTTCTGGGTCAAAGGCTTGTCAGGGCCTGCTCGAGACCTCACCCTACTCAGTCACTGACAGATCTTCCTTTCACTATTCCAAGATCCTTCGTGGGCAACATAAAATGCCAGGGGCAGAAATAAGTGACTCCATCCAAAAGCAGCATCCAGAACCTCATTTTTATCTGTGCCGAGATTCCTATCCCAGTCCCAGTTCCCACAGTGGTAGCATAACCTGTCATCGGCATCTGTGCACGCAGTGAGCTACACCCAAGGACAGCACTCCAGGGTTGGGAGCCACTATTTGTTTTAAAGATTAATTATGTGTAGGAGTGTCTTACCTGCATGTATTTAAGTGTACTGTGTATGGGCCTGGTGCTTAAGGAGGTCGGCTGATGGAGCCGACTCCCCTGGAACAGAAGCTAATGATGGCTGTGTGGGTGCTGGGACCCAAGTCAGGACCCTTCCTCTGCAAGACCATCAAGCATTTTTATCTACCAAGCATCTCTTCAGCCAAGCTGCCATTTTTATATAAAAAGCAAGACTGCTTCTTGGCGGTTAGATGCTACCTCACCCTTCAAGGTTGCTATGGAAACATAACTGAGAAGGGCCCTGTAGAAAGACTTTTTTCCCTTGGCTTCTCCTCAAGGAATATTCAGGGATGCTGGGGCCCTGTGGAGAATTCCAGAATACCCTGTCAGTGAGAACAACACACAAGCTCCTAAGCTGAATTAAACTAAATCCAAAACGCAGTTTCTTATGGGAAAAAAAAATATCAGAAATCTTAAATTAAAACCAGATGCTACATTTCTGTCTAGATAATGCTGAAGACAAAATTTGTCACCATACTGTCGGTGTGCCTGGAAGCGTAATTGAGAATTTAGTGGGACCAATTGAAAAATCATGACTTTTGAGTATTAAGTTTTAAGTTTCGAATCAGCTTTCTGTAGTTGAATACTATAGAACTTTTATAGTTTTCATCAAATATAATGAACAAATGTACCTATCAGCTACACATAGTAGTGCACGTCTTTTGGATCTTTGTGAATTAGAGGCCACTGTTGTCTACACTGTGAATTCTAGGACAGTCAGAGCTACATAATAGAGAGACCCATCTGAAGGAAAGAAGGAAGGAAGGAAGGAAGGAAGGAAGGAAGGAAGGAAGGAAGGAAGGAAGGAAGGGGGAGGGAGGGAAGGAAAGAAGGAAGGAAGGAAGGGGGAGGGAGGGAAGGAAAGAAGGAAGGAAGGAAGAAAGAAAGAGAGAAAGAAAGAAAGAAAGAAAGAGAGAGAGAAAGAAAGGAAGGAGAAAGAGGGGAGAGGGAAGAAAGGAAGAGAAGAAGTAGGAAGAAAGATAAGGGAAGAGAAAGAAAGAGAAGGGAAAGGGAAGAGAAAAGGGAAGGGGAGGAGGAAGGAGGAAGGAAGGAGAAGGTCTGGGGGTTTGAATATGTTTGGCTCAAGGAATAGCACTATTAGGAAGTGTGTCCTTGTTGGAGGAAGTGTCACTGTGGGGGTGGACTTTAAGACCCTCCTCCTGGCCATGTGGGAGGCAGTCTTCTGACTGCCTTTGGAACAAGATATAGAACTCTCAGCTCCTCCAGTGCCATGCCTGCCTGGACATGCCATGCCCCTGCCTTGATGATAATGGACTGAACCTCTAAACCTGTAAGCCAGCCCCATTTAAATGTTGTCCTTTAAAAGAGTTGCCTTGGGGGGAGGGGAAAAAAGAGTTCCCTTGGTTATGGTGTCTCTTCATAGCAGTAAAACCCTAAGACAGAAGAGGAGGGGAGGGGAGGGGAGAGGGGAGGGGAGGGGAGGAGAAGGGGGGAAAGGAAGGGAGGAGAGAGGGGGAGGGGAAAGGAGAGAGGAGGAGAGGAGGGGGAAGAGGAGAAGGGGAGGAGGAAGGGGAAGGGAGGGGAGGGGAGAGGAGGGAAGGGGAGGGGAGGGAAGGGGAAGAAAAGGAGGGGAGAGGAGGGAAGGGGAGGGGAGGGAAGGGGAAGGGAAAGGAGGGGAGAGGAGGGGAGGGAAAGGGAAAGGGAGGGGAGGGAAGGGAGGGGAAGGGAAGGAAGAAAACCTGACTATGGCAGCGGTACTGTAACTCCCTTCAGCACCAATCCTGACAATCTTCCTTCAGGGTTTCCTGTATGTATATCAAACACCACACCAAGGTGACTCTCAGGTTGATACACTCAAGTCTATCATTGATCCTAAGGTTATCCATAAGAATAAACTGGGGTATGCTGGAGAAGTGAGGGTTCAGTGGTTGAGAAGACTGGGTTTGATTGCCAGTACCCAGACCAAGGCTCAAAACTATAACTGCAGTTCCAGGGGCTCTGTCACCCTCTTCTAGCCTCTTCCAGCACCAAGCACTCACAGGGTACACAGACATACATGAAGACAAAACACACAAACACATAACATTAAAAAAATAATAATACGAGAGGAAATTGAGGCAAGAAAGGTTAAGTAATTTCCCTGACGTCACGTGGTTACAGTGTCAGTAACGATGCATTCACTATGGTTGACTGAAAACTGCCAACAGGAGATACATATTACGTGGTAGGACAGAAGAGCAGAGGGGTGGAAGGGTTCAGAACTAGCAAGTTCTTGGGCATCTGCTGCTCTGTCACTAAACAAGGGTCTCCTCTGCTGCTCCTCAGAGGACAAGTAAGAAATGTCTACGCGTTGCATTGGAGTCTATTTCTATTGAATTTTCTTGGCTCACTTGCGTGCATTCTTCCTTCCTTCCTTCCTCCTCCTCTCCTTCCCTCCATACCCTCACCTCTCTAGCTGATATTTTGGAAACAAAGGGTTGTGATAAGCTTGATTAAGCTCGTGGGTACATCTGGAAAGTCAGCTTCCTTCTTAACCATTTAAGATGCTTTTTGTTAAGAGTGGTGGAAAGAATGAATGAGCAGAGGCTGGCACTTGGCCTCCACCAACATTTCTTGAGTGGAGTTTGACAATGAGGCTGGAGTTATCTAAAGCAGGGCTCAGCCTTCTGGCTTTAGAGCCTGGTAGAACTCCTTCAAAGTATTGGTAACCTCAAAGAACTTTGGCTTACATTCACTGCATCTATTGATAGTTGTCATAGTCAAACTATATAAATAACACACTTTAAAGGAAACGTAACCATATTTTTCAGAACTCAAACTCAAAGGTGAAAAGTGTCAGCGTTTTCAACTTGGCAAACCATGTTTTATGCCCGGCCCTAAGGCAGGCGGCTGATCAATCTCAGCTGCTTCTGCATTCTACCAGGTACTCCGCTTGGAGAGACTGGCGCAGGCCAGTGAACTTCTATGAGAGAATTATAGGAAGAATTACAAATCCCTTATATTATGAATACTTTTCCTCTCATGGATTCTCCTACAGAGTACTCTGGAACCCCAAAAGTTCTCAGTTCATAACAGAAGAATCTCTGTCTTAACAAACTTCCACTGGATATGTCACGCATAAGTTATAATCATCTTTGTCAATAACACGGGATTATTAAGATAATAGATGTAAGGACATCCTATGCCAGGGAAGTGGAGAAAATGCACAGAGAGGAGGCCACCGCAGTGCAGGGAGTCTGATAACAAGGCTGAGTCCCCAACTCACGCGTGACCAGACATTCCAGAAATTTTTATTTCACGATCTCTTACAGTATTGTGAATATAGCAAATTTACCACCAAATATGCGTGCTTGCCTTTTTCTGGGGAAATTTAACACGTCTGCTCTCTTTTCAGACTTGCTATTTCTGATGAACTAAAGGTCGGTTTCTTCACTTCAGACCATGCTACTCAGACAGACTGCAGTGAAGTTTTTCCTTTGAAAGATTTGATTCAATCCACGGAGAAGTTAATGCGTGTAAGTCTGGGGTAGCTTTTAAGATGACTTTCTGTGTTATTTGCTTTTATGGGGGGGTCAGTTTCTGCGGTGGAAGGATTGCTGTACTAGAGGTCAAGCTCAGTGCTTCGTGGGTGTTATGATGCACTACTGTTGAACGGACACCCTAGATGTGTGTTCCTACACATGTCTTACTTACAAGACTGGAATAATCAACCATTTCAAAATATGAAGGTCTTTGGGAAACTGAGCAGAATGACAGTTGTGTTCCTTTTAAAGTTTAAAGATTTAATTTTAGCTCTGTGTACATGTTTCGTCTGTGGATCAGCTGTATACCTGAGGTCAAATCCCCTAGAACTGGAGTTACCGATTGGTGTGCACCACCCTGTGGGTGCTGGGAACTGAACCCAGACTCTGTGAGAATGGTAAGTGGATAAGCCTGCCCATGTATGTGCGATTTCTATCCTTTTGACAACTGTGAATATTTTCTGCTTAAGACACACTAAGAGTATTTTACCTATAAATAAATGTAGATGAGACAGTAAATAACTTTCTACTGGTACAGCGTTGTCAAATCACATCATTTCCCTTGAATCTTTGGAGACAGAAATAGAGTAGAGCATTTCATAGTCTAAGATATCGAGATATTAAACCCGCCCCGTGAATTGGCATATGATTATAAGTAGTCTTAGGCGCCTTAATTTTATTTTTTAATCTAATTGAAGATCATTCTATATCTCTATATAAAAAGCTTCCACATAGTTGAATATGGTAATACATGACTGGGATCCCAGCTAACCAGGAAACTGAGACAAGGAAATCACTTGTTTGAGGCCAGCCTGGGCAACTTTGTGAAACACTATGTCAAAAACTAAATTCAAAACAAAACCAATGGGGAAGGGACCACAGTGTAGGAGTGATTGCCCAGCACGTGCAGAGTCTGGATCCAATACCCTGTGCCTTGTTTATTTCACAACTATGTCACAAGATGTACAGCATATATTCCGCTATCCCCACAGTGATGGACGGTTTCTAATCTTCTACTGTGACGAGTACTCCTGCACGTCCTCAAGTGGCAGGAAATCTGCAGTGAGAACTCTTAAACGGGTATGCGTGAGTCAGACAGCACATACATTAGTCACCTGGGAGGGCATTACCAAGCAGCACTGGTGAGCGAGACTGTACCAAGTGACTGCTAGGAGCTTTTGAAGAGCTTTCCTAGCTGCACACTTGTCAAATTTATTGTCTGCTTTTAGAAAGGCATATTTCCCAGCATTATCTTTTCCATCTCAAGCTCGCTGGTTAGGTGCACCCAAATGAAGTTTTAGTCAGGAGGACTTAGATGGCATGTGAAGCTTCGGGAGCCTTTGAAACACAACTCACAAGCACTGGCTTGCCTGCTCGTCCCTTCTCTTCTGGTACCTCCCTCCCTTCTTCTACCCCAGGATTTTATATAATCCCAAACACATCCCCGTACACCTGCCTATAAACATATAGTCACACCGAGGTTTCCCTCCCTTAATGTTTCGTGATGGAGACCAAACCCCCACATACATTTTGAAAGGAATAGGCCACATTCAAACCCTAGCACTCCACTGGCATATCTTAGTTTTCAAATTAGACATCACTTTGAAAAGCTAGACACAATGAGAGAGAATTAATGGATCTCTCCAATATACCATATCTGAGAGACAGTCTTCCAAGAAAAGCTGGGCGCCAGGTCAAATGGCCGGAACCAAGGAAGATGCTGGGATACCCAGAGCCCCACTTGCTACACTAACCAACGGTTTTTATTTGGTAGACGATTACGTCACTTCAGGTGGATTTTGGGTTCCTCAAAGACTTGGTTCAACTAAAGTTCGAGGACCGACTTAAAGAGGAGTCTTGGAAAATTGTCGGCATACTCTGTGACAAAATGTTAGAGATGAAGAAGCACTATCAGCAGGTGAGTGCTCCCGGTCAACCGGTTGATCCCTGCTTTCTCCCTTGGGCACGCAGGTCGATCCTGCCTTGGTATGTATGAGGTCGAGTGTGTGACCTCACCAGTGCGGCTGCAGTACATGTGTGTCTGGGAGCTAACACATCAGGAACTTCGGCGAAGACCTCACCGATGACCTCAGTAGTCCTCCAATTACCTTGCACAGTTGGTATAATTACTACAGATAAGGAGACAGGTTACTCTGCTCGCAATTACCAACCAGGCAGCAGAACTTCAGATTCTGTGCCAGATGTTGCTTTTGAACAGTTTTTTAAAATATAGTACTTTTGTTTATTCTTCAACAGTTTCACACGCATGTACAATGTATTTTAACCATATCTACTCCAACTTCCCCAGCCCTTCCCCCAACATATGCCTAACACACTCTCATGTCTTCTTTTTTTTATATTATAATCCACTCAGTCCATTTAGTGTAGCATATCAGTGGCCATGGAGTCAAAGAAAAATGGCTTCCTTCTCCCCTCATCCACAATACTAAAAGCTCCTCAGCTATGGGTGAAGCCGCTTGAAATCCTCCCCCACCCAGACTGGGATATTGACCTGTATGATTTTGTGCAGGTCTTGTTTAGGGGGATATTAGCTACTGCAAATCCATGACTATGGTGGCCTTGTCACATGGAGAACACAGCATCTCACAGCGCCTCTCCACATTCTCTGGTGTGTACGCTCTTTCAACCCCGTCTTCTTCATGTTCTCTGAGATTTGGGGGGCTACCACAGGTCTCTTATTTAGGGCGGAGCATTCCCTTATTCTCAGCACCTTGACTACTTGTGCACTTTTTAATGCTGGCTACCACTGTAAACGGAAATCTCTGACCAAGGTTGAGAGCATCACTGACTCACGGCTATAAAAACAAATGTCGAGAAGGCCTTATTCGTCAGGCTATTGGGGCTTTTTAGAAAGGCGGTTTGACACCATGCCTGTTTAACAGAGTTGTCGTAGTAGTAGGTTACCCAATTCTGGAGCCTATGACCCGAGCCACAATAAAATTACTTTATCACTTTGCGTATGGGTGTTTTGCTGAGTGCATGTCTGCTCCTTGTGTATGGTGCCTGTATAGATGAGGGTGTTGGATCCATGGGAACTGGAACTTTTTTCCCATGAACATTTTTTGTGGGTTTTGAGAATCCAACCCTAGTCCTCTGGAAAAGCAGCCAGTACTCGTTTTTAAACGTTCCACCCTCTCCTCAGCCACAGCCATTGGTTTTTTGGATCAAGTTTCTCTCCTGTGAAACAGGCTTCACATCCAACCAGAAGACAATTGATTCCCCCCACGGCAGTCATGCCGAGTGCATTTGTGCTCACACGTGCCTGACAGGCCAGGGTTAGACCTGCAGGGTTTACCACCGGGTGAGGCCAGTGATGACGTTGCCCTCCAAGTGGCCTGCATAGCGTCTCTTGGCATTATGAAAGTCAGCATAGAGAACGCAAAATGTTCTGTGCTTTCAGGAGTGAGATCTTATCCTGCAGTTACAATGGGCAAGTCGGAGCCGTCAATGGCAGTAAGCTGTGTGGTTGGGGAGGCCTCTGGATCCCCACCGGCTAAGAGGTCAGAGGAGGGTGTCCCACATCTGTCATTGCGATGCTCACTTTATTGTCTACTGATACAGGGTGCCTTCAGCTGAACTCCTTCTTTAAGCAGACAGAAAAAGAGGAGAAAAGTGGGGGAGAAGAGAGGGAGAGAGAACTGGGGTTACATAAGGTTTCTTAGGTTAAGCCACATACTCCCCCAGCATCTCTAACACCCAACATATCCCTCCGTAAGCTTTAAATCTCCAGAATTCTCTATCCTACTTTTTGTTTGTTTGTTTGAGATTATACTATGACCACAACATTTCACTCTTTCCTTTCTACCCTTCAAACCCTCACAGATACCTGTCCCTACTCTAATTCAAATCCATGACCTCTTTTTATTAATTGTTATTGCATGAATATGTGTGTGTGTGTGTGTGTGTGTATTTGTTTTACTAACTATAACCTCTTCAGTCAATATTACTGGTATATGATTTCAGGCTGATCCTTTGATACTGGACAACCAGTTGGTGTACTTTTCTCCGGAGAAGAGCACCTCTTGAATTCTCTGCTTTCCTTGGTTGCCTATATCGTGTAGGGTTGAGGCCTCATGGGCTTTTCCCCGTCCAGTTTTGTATGTCCATTGGCATCAGCCTTGTCCAGCTCACATTTGGGCTGCCATGCTGGTGAATCTGTCCTATGTTTATGTCACCTGTTCTGCATTCTCCCCCCCAACTTGTCCTCTTTCCCTCCTCCCTACCATGAGTGTTCTCTAGCTCTCTGGCCACTACAGACACTACAAAAAAGATTCAGAGCCAAGCTAATGTCCACAATGTCCACATATAAGAACATGTTATTTATCTTTTGGGACCAGGGCAAGTTTACTTAGTATATTTTCCAATTCCATCTACTTTTGTATTCATTTCATAATTTCATATTTCTTTGCTGTTGAATAAAATTCCACTGTGTATAGGCGGCATATTTCATTATCATTAATCAGCCAATTCCATCTCCTAACTCTTGTTAGTAGAGCAGTGATGAATGCAGATGAACAAGAATCACTGTGGGAGATTATGGAGTCCTTGGGGGTATATACCCGGGAGTGGTTAGCTTAGTCATGTGGTAGCTCTGTCTTTAGCTCTGCGAGACACCACCACACTGCCTTACAGAGTAGCCGTACCAATTTATAGTCCCATCACGAGTAGGAAAGTGTTCTCCTCACCCCACACCCTCGTCATTTGTTGTCTTTTTTCTTGATGATAGACATTCTGACCAGAGTGGTTTGACTTGCATTGCCCTGAATGGCTAACAATTAACTTTTAACAATGTTTATTAGCCATTTATGACTTTTGTTATTTTGAAATCTTTCTGTTTAGTTCCACGGATATACAACCAACAAAGAATTTCTCCTACTCTGTAGGCTGCCTCTCTACTCAATTGACAAGTTTTCTTTGTCCTACAGAAGCTCTTAATTTTATGAGATTTTATTTGTCAGTTGTTAGTCGTGTTTCCTCAGAGAGTGAAGTTCTTTCTATGCCTGTACTCTTTCTATGCACTCTGCTCTTTCCTTAGCAGTTGCTGCATGTGTGCTCTTGTCTTAAGGTTCTTGGTTCATTTGGAGTTGGTTTTTGTGTAAGGTAAAAGACAACAAAGAGTCTAGTTTCATTCTTCTACATGTTGTTTCCCAGTGTTCCCAGAATCACATGTTGAAGGAACTATCCTTTTTCCAATGTGTATTTTTAGTGTGTTCATAAAATTAAACAAAAACAAAAACACCAAAACGAAAACAACAACAACCAAAAACAGGTAGCTGTAGTTGCGGAAAGTTATATCTCAGTTTTCTATCCTAGTCTATTGTGATGGTTTGTATGTGCTCGGCCCAGGGAGTGGCACTATTAGAAGGTGTGGCCCAGTTGGGGTGGGTGTGGCTCTGTTGGAGTACATATGTCACTGTGAGGGCGGGCTATAAGACCCTCATCCTAGCTGCCTGGAAGTCCGTCTTCCACTAGTAGCCTTCAGATGACAATGTAGAGCTCTCAGCTCTGCCTGCACCATGGCTGCCTGCGTGCTGCCCTGCTCCCACCTTGATGATAAAAGATGGAACCTCTGACCCTGTGAGCCAGCCCAGCTAACTGTTGTCCTTCATAAGACTCTTGCTCGTGGTGTCTGCGCACAGCAGGAAAACCCTGACTGACATCTGTCGATACACGAATACGTATCTGTCCAGTACCATGCTGTCTGTGTTACTGCGCCACTATAGAATAAATTGAAATCAGGACTTGATTGTATTCTTTTTGCTCAGGATTGTTCTGGCAATCCTGTTTTGTTTTGTTTTGTTTGTGTCCATATGAATTCCAAGGTAGTTTTCCCTATAGCTCTGAAGAACAGTGCTAGAACTGTGTTTGAGATCGCAGTGACTGGATTTGCTTTAGTTAGGGCAGCCATATCTACAGTATGGGTTCTTCTGATCCATGAGCGTGGGGGCATCTCCATCTTCTACTGTCTTCCTCGATTGCACTCCTCGGTGCTTGAAAGTTTTTATTGTGGAGATCTTTCACTTCCCAGGTTAGGTTAATTCCAGTGTTGGGTTTTTGTTTCTTGGGGTTTTTGTGTGTGTGTGTGTGTGTGTGTGTGTGTGTGTGTGTGTGTGTGTGTGTTGTTATACTTATTTGTTTAAGGCTCTTGTGACTGGAACTGCGTCTTTCATTTCTCCTCAGTATTTCTGTTATTGGTACATAGGAAGGCTGCTCATTTTTGTACGCTAAATTCTAGGAATTTTCTGGTAAAATCTTTAGTGTCTCTTAGATGTAAAACCATATCATTTCAAATAATGATATTTCAGATTCTTTTTATTTTATATTCATATACTTTAAAATATATAATTATATTCTATTGTATTATAATTATATTGCATGTGCATGTCTCTGCATAAATATATGGGCCCATGTGAGTATGGGCACCTACAGAAACCAGAAGAGAGTGTCACATTCCTTAGAGCCGGGGTTAAAGGAGTCTGTGAATCATCCAATATGGCTGCTGGCATCTGGACTCTAGTCCTCATGATTGAGCAACAAGTGCTCTTAACCCCTGAGCTGTATCTCCAGCGCTTACGTCCCTTTTATTTGCTTCTCTTATCTTATTGCGATAGCCAGACTTCCAGTGCTAATTAAATATCAGTGGAGAAAGTCAGTACCCCGGCCTTGTTCCTGACTTTACTGAAAGTGTTGTATGTTTTTGCCCTTTGAAATATTTTGATTATATTAAGGAGATCTGTTTAATTGGTTTCATTTTGGTCACACTTACCGAAATTAACTGGTTCTTCTCTCTCGTTCTTCTGGCGGGTCTGTGTATATGTTGGGGATGGACACGCAAGTGCCATGGTACCTGTGTGGAGTCAGAGATCCTCTCTTTCCATAGTGTGGATCCTGAGACTCAAACGCTGGTCTTCAGGATTGGTAGAGTCCCTTTACCTTGGGAGCCATCTTGCCTGCTCTCTTTGGTTAGTTTGGCTAAGGGCTTTTCAAAGAACCAACTCTTTGTTTCATTAATTCTTTGCATTGGCTTGTTACTTGTTTGATACTAGGTCATTAATGTGTGCCTTGATCTTAATAATTTCTTTCCATTTACTGACTTCTTCTAGGGCCTCTGGAAGGTTTAGGTCAGTCTGATCTACAGAGTGGGACTCTGGGATTTTATGTATTATTATGTCATATATTGAATAAATTCATATAACCTTCAAGTCTATCCAAATCCCTAAATGGAAATCCTGTTATCCCTAAGATACAAGTTTCAGAAACTAAGGTTGCCAAGGTTATATCTTCTATCAGCCAGCTCAAACCATGGATAGGGGTTCAGTATGTGAGTTCAGTCCTTTCTGACTCTAACACTCACTTGTTTTTTACACACCATGCTAGAATCAGAATGATAGATATGAGACGTAAGAGTACTTTTTAAAAAAAAAATAGTGTTTCATTTTTGCCCTAAGCAGATATAGTCAAATTTATTTGATTTATTATAGATCAAGAAAGCTAACCTTCTTTATATGAGTCTATCCCATCCAAAAGTACAAAGACTGTGGGCTGGAAAGACGGCTCAGTGGTTAAGAGCAGTGGCTTCTCTTCCGTGGGGCTGGGGTTTGAGTCCCAGCATTCTCATAGCAGCTCACAACCACCTGTAACTGGAATTCCATGGGCTCTGACACCCTCTTCTCATCTCCCTAGGCACCAGGCACACGAGTACACAGATGTGTGTGCAGGAAAGACACAAAACACTTAAAATGATTAAAATTAAAAACAAAGAATGGTAAAAATGATTATAACAGCATGTGAAATCTTAGTCTTTACCAGTCTTGGGAACGTTCTATAGGACTTCAGTTGATGTGTACTATACAACGCTGTCAGGTTATCCATATCTTACCCATGGCATCTTTGTATGCTCTTGGTTAAGAATGGATAAAAATTACATGTGCTACAGTAGCTGCTGTATAGAAGAAATTGTGATAAATGGAAATTCTCAAGAGGTTGATGCGCTGGAAGGTGAATTGTTGCCACGTCTTCCCCAGGAAGCACAGGCTGTCTCCGGAAGTGCAGCGGGGCTTACTGCATTCATCTTTGTTTTGTAGGGAGAAGATATCATGAGAAAAAGCTTTCAACAGCAGCTATGTGATGCCATTGCTGTCATCAGAGGAATGTACCAGGTGGGTTTCGGGTGCAGCCAAGGACAAAGCAGACTTGGTTCCTGCATATGTGGGGGGTGGAGCTCACCTCGAATTCCTAGTCTGTACTTTTAGTGTTGAAGGTATTCCTCCAAAAATCTCAGATTATCTCTGAGAATTCAGGCTTCAGCTGATCATGCTCACATTAAATGTACCAAAAACAACACCACATGCTGACAGACAAAACTTCTGGAGACTGGAAAGTTGCAATCTCATTTCCCTAGCACCTAGGCAAGTGCCCAAATCATCCGGTGTTCCTTGGTGAAGAGGCCGCTAGATGGAAGAAGATGGGATAGTCACAAGACGAGAGTTCAAAAGAAGTGTCATAAATACCAGTGAGTGGCCTCTGGCCTTCCAGATGACAGGATCCTGCTGTGTGCTCAACATGGTGCTTTACTCCTGCACAGAGTAGAAAAATACACACTTTCAAAGATGACTTTGAGACTTAGTAAGCATCTTATGCCTCTCTTCATATTTATATCTACATTCTCATCTTGGTGAAGGAGTAATTATTTATACTAATGAGTGATTTGCCCACTGATCCTGTCTGTTTGCACGGCATCTGGCACATCTGTATTTAACTGTGTACCGATGTATTCTGTGATAGAAGGTAAGGGTGGTTGCTTTCTCACTGGCGGGGCCCTTCTCTCACTGTAGCTCTGTGCGTGGCTTATCATTAACCATCAGCTAGTAATTGTGAGTGGATGTTTATGGCTCTTGGTATTGCCTGCTTTTCTCTCCTTCTCACCGGCTGCACATTCTCTCCTCCTCCTTAAACTCCTGGAAGCATTTGCAACTTTATAGAATCTGAAAACGTTATTTCCACTTTAGCTTTCTTTGTAGTAATGATGCAGACACTAGAAGTCAGGTCTGACCAATGGCATCTGCCAATGGGCTTCCAGTGCAATATTAAATCAATTTGCTCTGAAAAGTCCCCATAGGTGCACATGCCTCCTCTACACCCACCCAATTTTTTTTTGAATTTATGTACACACACACACACACACACACACACACACACACACACACACACACACACAGTGACTGGGCCACTCTTGCTAACCCAGACCCAATCATGCCTTCCAATCATGGATCCTCAGACAAAGTCAGAGAAGGGGAAGCCCTGCTAGTGAAGGTAATCCTCCAAGCTCAGATGAGCTATCAGGTTGTGGTAGACTTCGATTTTAATTAGCGGGGTTTTCCCACAAGCTACCAGAAGTTAGAATCCTTCCCTGTGAGGCTATGGACCCATGGAGTAGAGATAAGATCACTTTGCCACTGCTGCCTTGATTCCCTAACCCAGAATGTCGATCCTCATGATAAGCAGCTGTCTTTTATGTCACTATCTTTGAGAAAAGTGTATTATGCATTAACTGTAAATAGAATAGCATCTTTATGTTCACAGCAACATGTAATTTCTTGATTGCATTTATCAGATAGATTACTTTTCTGATTAGTCAAGAATCAGCAAAATGAATATTTTGAAGCAAGTGCTACAGAAGTAAACTGCCCAGGTTCAAATCCCAGCTTTACCACTTAATTGCTATGTGACTTTAGGTAAAATACTTAATCTGTCTGCTTCAGTTCTCTCTGCTGTAGAATGAGAATAATAATGGTCCATACCATCTAGACTGACGTGCTCCAAGAGTAAGACAGATTGAGCTTTATGAAGCGTTTAGATTAGTACCCAACCATGGTGGGTAAAATCTAAGGGTAAAGTAGGCCACTGCACATGCTCATAGACCTCCTGTCTTAGTGTTGCTGTGTTTTTCTGTTTCTCATGATTCTGTCATAGCATGTGGGCTCACATCCTTCTGCCTGCTGACTGAGGGCAAGATGAAATACCTTCATGACCTTGGTAACCACTACTCATGTTTGTTATGTTGAATCATATGAAATTCCCATTTTGGGAGTCACAGAGTCAAATAACTCTTTCACATAATATGTAGCTTAAAGGATCATAGTAATTTTAATACATCTAAAGCAAAGAAAGAAAGAAATTATACAGGAAATGGATCTTTAAGAAACATAAATCTTGGCATATGGTATCTTCAAATGAGTACTCTCTGGTATGATACGCTAGATACTGACATTGTGAAAGAAGATGAGGTAGGGGTAAGCAGAGAGGGAGATCATAAATAAATCAGAAAATATAAGTGTGCAGAGATAAACATATATAGTAGGATATATGGGATTACAGCAAATGAACAGCTATTTCTGCTAGTGAATGTTGTGAAGATATCACTGTGCTGGGTATAAAATTAAGGGACTTTGTGAACAGTTGGCAGGCAAGAAATCTGATGAGGGTCTAACAGTCAGTTATGCCAGCATATATTATAATATTTTTGTTGGCAAGCAACAGAAATCTAACTTATTTGGTATTAGCCCCTTCCTTGATCCAATCCAGAACCACACCCAACCCAAGACATAAGACCTCAGCACACCTGTAGCTGTGTGCCCTTCTGCAGTTGGAAGTGGAGAAAGGAAGACTGCTGAGGCTCATGGGTCACCAGGTTCAGTGAGAGACCATCTCAAACTGACAAAGCAGAGAGTGACAGAGTAGAGCCCTGGACATCCTTCTTTGGCATCTGCATGGGACCTGTGTGTACCCCCTCCCAACATATACACTGGTGTGCACCCCTCCTACTCCACACCAGTTCACACACACACACACACACACACACACACACCCCAATGTGCAACCACACACACACACCAGTGTGCACTCCCACACACACCAGTGAACCTTCCCCACATAACAGTGTATACACACACATACACATATACACACACACCAATGTGTAACACACACATACACTCACACCAGTGTGCACCTGCTCCCCACACACACCAGTGTACCTTCCCCACATAACAGTGTACACACACACACACACCAATGTGTAACCCACACACACACCAGTAGCATCTTCCCCACATAACAGTTTACATACTTGCACACACACACACCAGTGTGCACACATACACACCAGTGTGTACCTCCCCCCACATACATCAGTGTACACCTCTCATACATAGCAGTGCACACACACACACCAGTGTGCACCCACATACACCAATGTGCACAAATAAACACACACACACCAGTGTACACCACCATACACATACCAATGTGCAACACATACACCAATGTGCCTCCCACATACACCAGCATTCACCTCCCATACATACACACACCAGTGTGTACCCACGCACCAGTGCACCTTCCCCCACACACATATCTGTGTGCACCTCTTCACACACACCAGTGTGCACATTCACACACCAGTGTACACCTACACACACACCAGTGTGCATATACACACACACACGTCCCCCCACACACATAGAAGAATTCTCTGGAATTTCTGTTTACGGTTAGAGAGTAATTCAGAAATGTATGGCTTATTAGAACATTAATCATCATTCATGCCTTCAATAATTCCTGGAAAACTGTTTTTAATATACATCAAATGTTCAAAAAATGGCAGAAGAATGACCATCACTCTCTATATGAGCAATTTCTATTTCTAGAAGTGGGAAAAGGAAATAGCTCAATTCTGCCTGTTACCAAGTTTTCATAAACATATGCTAGCTCAATGTGTTTAACCAACCCACATTAGTTGTGCTTAGGTGCTTTATCAGATGAAAAAATGTTTATATTAGGTTAAAGTCATTATTTGAATCTTCACTTGGGCTTGTTAGCTTTGACTTGGCTCATTACCTCACAAGCCTTGCTAATCCTGGCCACCCACTTCGTTCAGGTTTAGTCATAAGGAAACAGTTGAGCCTTGAAAATTTAACCAACCACCTGCAGAGGGCAAGAGTAGCTGGCTCTCTGCTGCCCCCTGGAGACCAATTAAGGATGTAGTTACTTCTCCAGCTCCGAGCATGGGTCTAAACCTATTTAATTGTTTATTTGTGTGAGATATTATATTGTTTTATTTGCAAAAAGGAAACTTTAAACACTCACATTATTCATATATTTTTCTTTCAGAAAGGTATTATTTTGCTGTAGTTCTAATAAAAAAGAAACCACTCTCAGTTTTTCAAATGGGAATTTAATAAGAGAACTTAGGTATTTAAACAGCCTGTAGAACAGAGGGATAACAGAATGACAGCACCAGCTTTCAAACTAATAAGCATCGTCTCAGGACTATGGGTATCTTCCTCTTCCCATGACTTGTGGTCTATCCTTTATTGATAACCTTAGACTTCCTTCAAGTCTGTCTAGATATTTTGTGGCCCTATATGAAAACTATCTTTAAACAACAAAAACTAGTCTGGTGTGGTGGCGTAGCCTTTGATCTAAGACTTGAGGGACAGAGGTTAGCAGTCTCTGAGTTTGAAGCCAGACAGGTATACATAGCTAGCGCTAGGCCAGACAGGCCTTCCTAGTGAGACACTATCTCAAACAGACAAATGAAACAATCTTTAAAATTATACTGTTTTTCGAATTAATACTGTATGTGTGCATGTTCCTCTGTGTGCATGTGTGTGCATGTGAGTGTGTGTGTTTGCGTGTGGTGTGTGTGTGAGTGTGTGTGATATGTGTGTGTTGTGTGTGTGTGATTGTGTGCATGTGGGGTGTGTGCGATATGCGTGTGTGTGGTGTGTGTGAGTGTGTGTATGTGGGCTGTGTGTATCTCAGTGTGTGTGTGAGAGAGAGAGATGTGGTGTGTGTGTGTATGTGTGTATGTGTGTGTGTATGTGTGTATGTGTGTATGTATGTGTGTATGTGTGTGTATGTATGTGTATATGTGTGTGTATGTGTGTGTGTATGTGTGTATGTGTGTGTGTGTTTGTGTGTGTGAGTGTGTGTATGTGTGTATGTGTGTATGTGTGTATGTATATGTGTGTATGTGTGTATGTATGTGTGTATGTGTGTATGTGTGTATGTGTGTGTATGTGTGTGTATGTGTGTATGTGTGCATGTGTGTGTATGTGTGTATGTGTGTGTTTGTGTGTGTGAGTGTGTGCGTGTGTGTGTGTGCGATATGCGTGTGTGTGGTGTGCGTGAGTGTGTGTATGTGGGCTGTGTGTATCTCAGTGTGTGTGTGAGAGAGATGTGGTGTGTGTGTGTGTATGTGTGTGTGTATGTGTGTTTGTGTGTGTGAGTGTGTGTATGTATGTGTGTATGTGTGTGTATGTATGTGTGTATGTGTGTGTGTGTATGTGTGTATGTGTATGTGTGTATGTGTGTATGTGTGTGTATGTGTGTTTGTGTGTGTGAGTGTGTGTATGTGTGTATGTGTATGTGTGTATGTGTGTATGTGTGTGTATGTGTGTGTATGTGTGTATGTGTGTATGTGTGTGTATGTGTGTATGTGTGTGTATGTGTGTGTATGTGTGTGTTTGTGTGTGTGAGTGTGTGTGTGTGTGTGTGTGTGTGTGTGTGTGTTGCTGAGATGGAATCCAGGACCTTAGGCAAGTGTTCTAGCAAGTTTATTTTTTTTTATTCTATCTACTTGTGATTTTCATAGCTTTTTCATTTCATTCCTTCTAATAAATAAAATAATTTGGGAGTGATTATTCCCTCATCAGCAAACTTCCCATTTTGCACTTTTATTAAAAGTTTCGTGGGGGGGTTGGGGATTTGACTCAGTGGTAGAGCACTTGCCTAGCAAGCACAAGGCCCTGGGTTCGGTCCCCAGCTCCGAAAAAAAAAAAAAAAGTTTCATGGGTCAGAAATGTGTCATGAACTATGAAGGTTTTACCATTTACAGAATGCATTTCCCCATCCAAGAATATTATCTTGGGTTGTTGATTCAGTTCTGCCCTCTATATCTCAAAAACGTTTTATTATTTTGTTTATGGAAGTTGTAAATAGTTTATACAGCCAAGTTTGTTTTCCTGCGTGTTATAGTTTATTTCTTTAAAAGGTGTAATCTCTTCTGTCAATTTTTTTATATTAACTTGAGTATTTCTTATTTACATTTCGAGTGTTATTCCCTTTCCCGGTTTCCGGGCAAACATCCCCCTAATCCCTCCCCCTCCCCTTTTTTTGGTGTTCCCCTCCCCATCCTTCCCCCATTGCCGCGCTCCCCCCAACAATCACGTTCACTGGGGGTTCAGTCTTAGCAGGACCCAGGGCTTCCCCTTCCACTGGTGCTCTTACTAGGATATTCATTGGTACCTATGAGGTCAGAGTCCAGGGTCAGTCCATGTATAGTCTTTAGGTAGTGGCTTAGTCCCTGGAAGCTCTGGTTGCTTGGCATTGTTGTACATATGGGGTCTCGAGCCCCTTCAAGCTCTTCCAGTTCTTTCTCTGATTCCTTCAATGGGGGTCCTGTTCTCAGTTCAGTGGTTTGCTGCTGGTATTCACCTCTGTATTTGCTGTATTCTGGCTGTGTCTCTCAGGAGAGATCTACATCCGGCTCCTGTCGGCCTGCACTTCTTTGCTTCATCCATCTTATCTAGTTTGGTGGCTGTATATGTATGGGCCACATGTGGGGCAGGCTCTGAATGGGTGTTCCTTCTGTGTCTGTTTTAATCTTTGCCTCTCTATTCCCTGCCAAGGGTATTCTTGTTCCCCTTTTAAAGAAGGAGTGAAGCATTCACATTTTGATCATCCGTCTTGAGTTTCATTTGTTCTAGGCATCTAGGGTAATTCAAGCATTTGGGCTAATAGCCACTTGTCAATGAGTGCATACCATGTGTGCCCTTCAACAGAGTAATGGATACAGAAAATGTGGTACATCTACACAATGGAATATTACTCAGCTATCAAAAACAATGACTTTATGAAATTCGTAGGCAAATGGTTGGAACTGGACAATATCATCCTGAGTGAGGTAACCCAATCACAGAAAAACACACATGATATGTACTCAAATTTTTTGACTTATTACTCACGTATACTGAAAACACGGGTATTGTGTATCGAAACCACTTAGCAGCTCTACTGAAATGCAGTTTGCATAGCCTAAAATGTACCCATTGAAGGTGTACAAGGTAAGGTTGCTGTGAAGCCAGCATGGTTCACTTTTAGGACATTTCTCTGCACCTCTAATCCATTAGTTCTACTTCTAAGTATTTCCTTGCCTTCAAGGGGAAGAGAATTCCTCCAGTTCCCAAGGCAGCTCAGTGGAGCTGAGCTCTCCGCTTGGTGATTCTCGGTCTTATGCTTCTTTTGCCTTCTTATTCCCTAGGGTCACTGGTCCCAGCATCTGCCATTGTCGAAGCAGCGTTTCATGTGTGTAGGACTGTCCGAGTCCCTTGGCAGGAGACAGAAGGCCACTGCCCCTCCCGACTTCTGTCATTCCATAGCTCATTCCCAAACTCCATGCTTCAGCAGCACCAAGCTCGGTCTGCCCTCTGCACCCCTCAGGCTACTCGACACCTCCCTGCGATCCTCACACACTGAGCCTCTTCCCTGTTCCTCACACACCCAGGTCTACAGTTTTCTTACTGAGCTTCTATGCTTGCTCTGTTATTGAAAGTGGCACATCAGGCTGAGAGTGTAGTTCAGTGATAGATGCTTGCCTAGGATGTGTAGAGTCCCAGGTTCAATCCCAAGGACTGGCAAAAACGTTAAGGGGTTCCCCAAACCCCCACATTAATCATACTGCTACTTCTGTCTTAGGTCAGCAATATCTATTTTATATATTTCAATTTTCCAATGCTGGGTGCTTATACGTTTACAACTCTTACGTTCTTCATGTAAATTGATTCTTTTATTAGTATGTAGTGACTTCTGTCTCTTTTTTTTGTTGTTGTTGTTGTTGTTCTTTTTTTCGGAGCTGGGGACCGAACCCAGGACCTTGTGCTTCCTAGGTAAGCGCTCTACCACTGAGCTAAATCCCCAGCCCCCGTGACTTCTGTCTCTTGTGAGAACAACTGAATCCAAATTTCTTTTGTCTGATGTTAGCGTAGTTGTCCTTGTTCTCTTTGGGCTTCCAATTGCAGGGGAAATCTTGTGTTATCTTTAAACCTTCGGCCCCTGAGTATCCTTAAGGTGAGCTTGGATCTTTTAGAGATAATACGTTGTTGGATCATGTTTCTCTGTCACTCGGTCACTGACCTGTGTGTGGTGAGACACTTAATTCACTTACACCTTGAAGTGATCGCTGAAGGGCAAGAAGTTACTCTTGCCATTTAGTTGGTTGTTCTGGGGTGTGTTCCTTCTACCCCTTCTTCAACTCTCTTACTGTCTTGTCACAGTCTGTTGGAGTCTTTGTAGTGGCATGCTTTGTCTTGTAACTCTTTATCGTCGTGTACTGTGGTGGGCTGAAGAGACCACCTTGGGGTGCCTAAACTTACTGCACCTGGATATGCCAAGTTTGCTTGGTATCCATGGGAGGACTGCCCTCTTCTGAAGAGAAACAGAGGAGGAGTGGTTGGGGTTTGGAGGGAGGATGGGAGGGAGGGAGGGAGGGAGGGAGGGAGGGAGGGAGGGAGGGAGGGAGGGAGGGAGGGGAACCTGCATCCAGGATGTAATATGTGAGAGAAGAATGCATTTAAAAAATATACTGAAGATTGCTTTAACCATGAACACTGAAATAGGAGGGGAGAAACCATTTAAAGGTATTGATGCTTAAAAGGAAGGCAAAATTGGAAAATGCTGAGCCTGGCTATACAAAACCTAAAACTGCATTTGTGGCAAACCCTGGTGACACATGCCTGTAATCCCAACACTTGGGATGCTGCAACAGGAGAATTGTTATGACTTTGTGGTCAGTATGGTCATCCTTGTGCATTCCAGTCAACTTGGGCTATAGTTTAAAAGCCTGTCTCAACAACAACAACAACAACACCACACACACACACACACACACACACACACACACACACACACACACACGAAAAGAAAGAAAAAAGAAGAAGCTAGGAGAAGGAGAGAGAAATGGAAGGAGGAAGAGAGGGAAGGACGTAACTTCATTTCAATGCCATCCAACTCTGCACACATTATATTTTCCTTCATCCAATATATTATACTATCATTGATGTCATTATTTCATACCGTTTAACATTACTTATGTATGAATTACTTATCACAGCTGTAGTTACTGTCAATGCTTTTGACTGGGTACTACAGACAAACCTGATTTCTGGGAGACTCCTGGGATTCAGAGCTGCCCTGAATCGTGGCTTTTGTGGGGTTGGAGCTGGGTTTCAGGGCTTTCCTGGCATGGGAAATTGAGCTAATGTCTTCAAGCCTGTGTGAGCATCTCCTGATGGGTCTCTGGGTGTAAGTACATGGCTACCGTTATACTGGGGCTGGGGTAAGAAGGAAGTGGTTCACAGCACTACTCTCAATGGGACATGAATCAGAAGACCCTCCTCTGAAGGCAGGGAGACACGAACCTCCTTGAGGGTGGGTCCCTTGGTAGGTTGTTACTACCGAATGACAGCCAAGGTCGTTACAGAGAATTTCAGAGTTTTCTATATGGCTGAAAGCAATGGTTTGACTTGAGGGCATGGACTAGTATCATTGCTGCTCAGTCCCTGGGAAGGTGAGACTGTTCTTAAATCACAGCTAGGCAGGCACTGGCTGAGTTTCAAGGCCAGTTCGGGGTCTGCAACCATAATAGGCCAGTGGTCCTGTTACCAGAAACTGTAGGTAGCCATGTCTCCTCTGAAATTCCTTAGTGTCAGTGGTGGGACGAAGGCCAAACATTCATTGCTAAAACCAAAGCAGTGAGTCCATTTATGACTGTCATCAGAACTGTTATGGTCAGGCCTGCAACTGGGTACAGACCTGCTCCCACCCCCCCAACCATCCTCTTTGAGATGAACTAGAGTTATGCACCTTCTAGCTGGGTAGGCCCCTTTGTTCACAAATGGCTACCAAATTCTTGTGGCTGAGGGAGGGAAACTTCCTATTTAGTCATCGTCCTCTTCTTCACCATTACTTGTAGGGCAGATAAAATTTGAACATCGTGACACACTGCATTGGTACCATATTGCTTTATCATGCATTTTAATTTAGAAGGATTTGCCAAGAAATGTGAGCAAATTACAAAAATAATAAGATAGGCTTGCAAGGCAGGAAGTCAGATTGACCATTTTCCCAGGGGAGCCTTGAAGGGGTCATTCAGAGAAGCGAGGAGATAAGATGGAAACCCAGTGCAAATAGTCAATCTGGATCAGACTGCGGGGACTCTAAGGTCAGGCAGTCTATTTCCAGTGTGGGTAAGACCAGTACAATTTGGAAATAAAGTTTTCTGGTGTGATACAATCCCCAATGCACAAGGAAGTATATTTACGTTGAAACTCAACTCAGGGTTCTGGAGATAGGCTACCTGAACTAGCTTACGAGCCTAAGAGTCTGGCCTGGTCTCAGTTGTAGAGAGGCCATAGAGGTCATGTAGACTACTAGTCACCTCCGGTCCTGGTATAGGAGCTTGGTGTGACCTGGCCCAACAGACATCACAGATCACCAGAGAGTTGATCATTTTTCAGTTCTCAGCTTTCTGGATGGGAGAACAGGTTTTTTTTTCCCATTGGAAAGACAATGCTGTATGCTTACCGTTCCTGGTTTCTCTGAAGATCTGTGGGCTCAAGGTCCCTTGTGCTCTGCCCTCAACAAGTTTCTAGTCTGATTTGTGACATTTCTCTCTTCCCTCCAGAATTTCTTCGAACTAGAAGGCGAAAAGGCCGCCCTGCAAGATGCAGCAAATGTCAAAATGGGTGTTTTGTCGAAAAAAATGAGAGAGAAAGAAGAAGTTATTAGGAGTTTAAGGAATGAACTAGAACTATATGAAGAGTTTGGATTTAAGAAAGTTGTAAGTTTCATATACTTTCACAATAAATTAATTATAATTAATATTAATCCATCTAAGCAGGATCATAGAGCAATAGCCCTGGGTTAAAAATTAGTAAGAAGTGAGCTGAGGAGATGACGTAAAATATAGCAGTGAGGACCTGCATTCATTCCCCAGTACTCGCATGAAAGCCTGGCATGGTGGTGTGTATCTAGGACCACAACATGTGGGGAGGGGCTGAGGCAAGAGAACCGCCTTGGGTTCACCGGCCATCACTGGACAAATCAGTGATTTCTAGGTTCAGTGGATGGGTCTATCTCCAGCAACAAGGTAAAGCGTAAATGAGGAAGCCACCTGACATCACCTTCCGGCTTTGGCTTCCACAAGACCTGTGCATCCATCTACATGTACATGTGTGCACACATATACCGACTCAGAAAGAAAGAAGGCATGAGACTGATTCGGTGTACCTTGGTAATCTCTCCACACCATAAGCTGGCCCAGCATTTTGTTACTCGGTGGCACATTCCGGGAAGTCCAAGTCAATTATAAAGAGGAGCACTTTAATTGTCCTCAGATTTTATCGTATAATGGAAATGAAATAACCCTCCTTCAGTGCCAAGAAATTCCATTCAAGAGAATAACAATGTGCGTTTTTATTGTAATTTCTAAGACGTCCATCCTCTTTGCAGTCAGGATAGCTGAAAAGGCATGAAGCAAATCTCTACAAGTCAGAGGCTTTCAAAAAGCCAACTGGGATGGACCGAACTGGGGTGACAGGGAAGTGAGAAGAACTGGGAGTCTGGAATGATGCAGAAGCCTCTTGCTGGCCGAGAACCCTTATACAGTGTAGTAATACTTGTTCTAAAGCTTGCCAATAAGATACTCTTTGGAGAGAGATACTCTGGTGGGCTGAAGGGATAACTCAAGGGTCAAGAGTGATCGTTGCTCTTCCAGTGGCTCTGCATTCTGTGCCCAGCACCCATGATGGGCTACTCATGGGCCAGCTGTAACTCCAGCACCAGGAGACTTAATGCCTTCTGGTCTCAGTAAACACAGAGGTACACGAACATGTGTATGCACATGCACACACAGAGAGACACACACACAGACACAGAACACACACACAGACACAGAACACACACACAGACACAGAACACACACACAGACACAGAACACGCACACAGACATAGGCCTGTGAGTATATGCCCTTAGGTGTCCTCTTCTCTAGGAGCCTAACAAACATGACTGGTTTATCCTGAAGAGCCCCTAACTTCTAGAGCTTTAACTGATCCATTGTAATCCTGTTCAATATGTGGTCCCCCCCACTCCCCCTGTGGCCTTATTCACAGCAGCCGTTTGAAGGGAAAGAACCCAGAAAGCGTATGTGCCACCATCACATGTGACTGGAGTATTCCTTTCACAGGAACTCACATGCATATCTGTGTGAGCCTGACTCTTCCCTCAATGACTCTTTCTGTTAGAAGCCCCGTGCTTAAATGCATGGTAAACCTGTTCTTGCTGCAAATGAGCTCATTCTGAAAATCTTCTCTGTGGCATAAGTCAAGGATCTGCCTTTACACAGTGGGCGTCCCTGAAAGATGAGGGAAGTCACTAGGGTGTTGCCCACGGTGGTGTGGAACTGTCCTCACGCCCTTCTCAGCTGACAGAATGACTTTTAAATCAAGATTTGGCGAAGGAAAAAAAATGTCAGATTTTGCTACTGATGGTCTCCCTAGCAAGGAGAGACAGTCACCGCCTTCCTGCTGAGGCTCAGAGCCAGTGGGGACAACTGTGTAGGACAGCAGAAAGGGGAGCTCGAAGTTCTGTCTGCAAGAACTTGCAAGAAATACAGGTTCATTCTCATCTCTCATTGGTTCAGCACGACCAGCTGTCAAGGACCCAGCCGCGGTCCAGAATCACAGAGAGGATTTTATCATGAGCCTCTAAGAGCAAAACGATGCCTACATGTGAGTCACAGGACTGAAAATAAGTAGGTGAAGCTAGAAGGCACACACACTCACACACACACACACACACACACACACACACACACACACACACAACTGAACCCCAACTGATACTGAGTCTCCCTCGTCCAAAAATTCCTACAACTTCAGATTTCAGATTTATTTTGAATTTCACCGTAGTTCCCTACCGGTTTGCCCGTGGAAAACACTTTATTAAATTCTTGAGGAACAAACTTACCTGCCATATACGTCCTCAGCTGTGGCGTTCCCTTTGAAGTTTCAGTGTAGACTGCTGCCCCCTCTAGTGGCTCAAAAATCCCCTGAGACATCACACAGTGCTGACCTGCAGAGGGCAGAACTTAGAAAAACAGTTAACGTGTCAAAGGGAGGACCAGAAAATGGCTCCACAGGTAAAAGAGTTTGCAACACAAGGAATGAGTTCCATTCCTAAAACTTAAAGGTAAGCGAACAGACTCCACAGAGCTGTTGTCTGCCCTACACTTACATGCCATTTCGCTCATGCCCCTCCCTCACCCCCCACACTAGTGAGTAAGTATTTATAGGAAATATCAAGAAGAATACTTTGAAAACATTTGAAAATAATCAGGCTTTGCTTAGACAACATGAGACCGAAAGATTCTTCTGATAATCAAATCTCACTAGCGGCTTATTTATGTCCACAAGTGGTCTAGCTATCATCCTTCCTGGCTTGGTTCTGAGGGACATCCGGTGAGATTGGCTACGGCAGGCAATTTGAAGACTGGGTCTCTTCAAATGGCAGAAGCCGGGGTCCAGATGATATTCTTAATGCCAGTTTCCTGGCAACAACTTCCTTCCAGTTTTTATTCTGTGGGAAATCAATGTGACTTAGCCGCAGACTTTGTAGTTTGCTGTGCTGTCAGTTGAGTAATCTCCCTGAGAATTATAAAGAAAGCTACCCCATTACAGCATGTTCATGTGCCTGTGTGCACCATGCATCTGTGTATACAGCTTGTGCTGGTACACGAGCGCGTACACGCACACACACACACACACACACCACACACACACACACACACACACACACACACACACCACACACACCACACACACACACAACACACAACACACACAACACACACACACCACACACACACCACACACACCACACACACACACACCACACACACACCACACACACACCACATACACACCACACACACACACCACACACACACACCACATACACACAAACCACACACCACACACCACATACACACACACACCACACACACCACACACACACCACACACACACCCCCACACACACACCACACACACACACCACATACACACAAACCACACACCACACACCACATACACACACACACCACACACACCACACACACACCACACACACACCCCCACACACACACCACACACACACACCACACACACCACACACACACCACACACACACACACCACATACACACACACCACATACACACACACACCACATATACACACACACC
This sequence comes from Rattus norvegicus, assembly GCF_021556685.1. Taxonomy (NCBI): domain Eukaryota; kingdom Metazoa; phylum Chordata; class Mammalia; order Rodentia; family Muridae; genus Rattus; species Rattus norvegicus. The sequence goes on along the minus strand of NC_141550.1, from coordinate 88,940,247 downwards.
ACACACACACACCACACACACACCACACACACACACCACACACACACACCACACACGACACACCACACACACACACCACACACACACCACACACACACCACACACACACACACCACACACACACACCACACACACCACACACCACACACACACACACCACACACACACCACATACACACACACCACATACACACACACCACATACACACACACCACATACACACACACACCACATACACACACACACCACACACACACACCACACACACACACACCACATACACACACACACCACACACCACACACCACACACCACATACACACACACACCACACACCACACACCACACACCACACACACACACCACATACACACACACACCACATACACACACACCACATACACACCACATACACACACACACCACACACACACACACACCACACACACACACACCACACACCACACACCACACACACACACACACCACACACACACACCACACACACACACACCACACCACACACACACCCCACACACACACCACACACACACACACCACACACACACACCACACACCACACACCACACACACACACCACACACACACACCACACACACACACACACACACCACATACACACACACACCACACACACACCACACACACACCACACACACACACACACACACACACACACACACAGCCTGTGCACACCACATATTGACTTTAATTTCAGCTAGGGTTTTTTAATTGGGTTGGCCTTCATTTTTCCTTCCCACCCCAACATAGCCAGGCAGTATGGCCTCCATCCACCCGCCCTCCATTGATAGCCAGGCAGTATGGCCTCCATCCACCCGCCCTCCATTGACGAACAGATCTGCTTGTTGTCAGCAGCAGTAAAACAGAGCTATCATTCAAGAATGGCTACTCTGCAGGGCTGCGCCACCGTCCTAGGGTGCCACTTTCCTGGTTGTCACTCATTGGGGAAGCACCTGCTCTTCTATGTGGCTGTCACGAGAATCCTGCTCGACCACCCCCTGCCTCCCTGCCCCTCACCCACCGTCCACAAATTGAGATGTCCGAGTGCCATCCCCGGAGTCTGCAGAATTGAGATGCTAATATTACAAAGGGGAACTGCCAAGAAGGCACATGGAGAGATCTGGGCAGGGAACATCTCAGACCCTGCTTCACATGTGTCACCTGCAAAGATTGTTCACACAGACTCACGGAGGCGGTCTGGGCTGGAACCTGAGACACCACCTCTCCAACAAGTCGTCCATCGATGCCTAGGCATGTGGTCTAGAGCAGGGAAGTTGTGCATTGTGGAAAGAACTTTGGGACGCACCTCTTTCCAGATTCGGTTTCAAGTTCTGAGACCTGGGATCAGGCAAACTGCAAGCCTTGCTCCCAAGAGAGTTTGTGGCCATCCCACCTGTGAAAAGCCTCTTCTTCCTAAACGATGGGAGACTGAAAGCGGGAAATTGCCTTTGGAAATTTTAAACTCCAGAACGATTGTAAATGACACTGTTTTGGCTCCTACGGCTGTGCTTTTAAGCCCCCAGTTAAATTTCTTTTAGAGGTCTCTACCTTCCTAACCTCCTTTTAGGAACACAGTTTATTTTTTAAGGAGATTCATGATTTAAGCAAGACAGAGCTAGCAATGTGGGGCAGATGGCAGAAGGGACATCACCACAAAACTTGCCACTTGAGTGTGAGAGGGGAAAGCAGCAGCCAGGAGGAAGGTTTTGTCCTCTTTGCTAATGAGTGTCCTCCTTGCCCTGGGTGTCGGAGTGGTTAATTACTTGTAGTTCCTGAAGCTGCCAGATGGTGGAGACAGAGCTAAAGGCTAACCTCTGGAGAACCAAGGTTGCTTGCTGGCTGATGTTGTCTGGAGGCAAAGCGCCTCATTCTCATGTTTTCCCACACAGAAGCTTAGAAAGTATGTCAGCTGGAAGTTGCTACCACTTTGTCATCTGGTTTTTCCTCCCGCAGTTCTTAGGTTATGGCTGATAACGGACACCCATGTAATCCTCTACGGATGGTCATGATCTGCCCGGTGGGAAATAGAGCCTTAGACTGACTCAAGTCAGCATTGCTTGTTTATGTTTGAAGAAATCCTGTTAGACCATAAACACATTCCGTAATAGTTTCAATTCTAATTAAGTGAGACTCACGGATACTAAGGATCTCCCTTTATTTTAGAGGAAAAAAACCATGCTGTTCCTTAATTGCTTGTTAGAACAGTTAGTGTCCCTTTAGTTACGCATGTTAGAATCCAAGCACTATAGACGCCTAGTTAGGAGGATAAAGAGTTAAAGACCACGGGCCTGAGGGATGCCTCAGAGGTTAAGATGCTGCCTGCTCTTACAGAGGACATGGGTTCAATTCCCAGCAACCACCTGGCAGTTTACAGTTCCAGGGGATCCTACATCTCCTGACTGCCAAGAGCACCAAGTATTCAGTAGTGCACAAGCATGCATGCAAGCAAAATACTCATACACACAAATAAGTAAATAAACAAGATAGCCAGCCCGGCCTGTAGAGCGACAGTCTGTCTCAATAGCAGTAGATAACTAAAATTAGAAATTAATTATGCTGGAATAATTTAAATAGAATAAAGAGTCGAAAGCTCAAACTTTTGTACCCAATCTTAGTACAAAACTCAACAGTGTATGTCAAATGCTATTAAATCCAATGTATATGATTACAGTTCCATTAATAAGGAATTAATTTTAGAGGGAATTATTAATGTATTTACAAGACATTTCAACACTTGTTTTTCTTCTAAAACACAGAGAAACATTTTAACAAATTACTTTCTGATTTCTTTAAAGTTAAGTCAGAGGACAGTTCTAGAAGGCAATGAGTATATCAGGAAGATGGCGTCGTTTTCTGAGTATCTAGTTATCCTTCTTTATTTGCGATCATGGAAACAACTCATAATTCAGCTAAGGTCACTTTAAAGTTCAAAAGTATTTTCAAGTCCCTGGTAATTTCAAAACAAAACCTGTAGAATTGTCCTCCTACTTTAGCATAAGAACGTGACTGTTATTTTGAAATTGCATGATCCATGATGAGGTATAAAATTCTGCACCGTTCTCCCTGATCCACGACATCTTAATTTTTTTAAGTGTGTCCATAAAATGTAGACAAGCATAGGAGCGTATATTCAGATGTTTTCAATAGCTTTGAAACAGACAAGAGGAAGAAGAAAGAAAGAGTAGCCTTCTGAAATAAACTTCTGTTGCATAGGAAAAAGCCTCAGTCATAATGGACGTGGCAAGATTTAAACAAAAGACACACATAATAAAAATGTAAATGAGTTTGCTTTACTAAAACTATAACTTTAAAGTCTTTTGTTGTGAGTTATCCTGAAACCTTCTTACAAGGTAATCACTTTGCATAGAGATTTAAGCTGGAGTCTTCAATAGCGTTAACCGCCTGCACAGCCCCTGTGACAGGCATGCAAAGCCATGTTAATGTTCAGAATATGAATTGCCTCTGGGTGGCTCCCCCACCCAGCAGAAAACCAACTGTGTGCATATCCGCGCGCCTGATGGACTCCATGCGGCTCCCAGCCTGCACACGTCACCCCTTGACATGTGATGGGCTCTTCACCACACTGGCGGCGCTGACGCTGAGAAATGCCACAAAGGCAACAAGCCCCCCTCTTTAGTCTTACATTTTGCCACCCCATGGCGCTGCCCATCCATGGTCTCCCTGGCCTCCCTAGTTACAGGGGACAGTGCTTCAGACACTAAGAGGGAAGTGAGGGTGGAGGGGCCCCAGCTGCCTCCCTGGACACAGCCTCCATAATGAATTGACCTGAAAGAGGAGGGCACACGAACAGTATGATATGCATTATTCTGTCAATAAAATGTCCCCATGTGCTGAGGTCTTTGTACAGAATGTACTGTGGCCTTTCTTCCAGCCAGTTCTATTTAGTCTCCTTCCTTTTTCCTATTCACATTGTAAGTGTGTAATAGAATTCAGAAAATTATATGATGGCGCCTCTGTATCCACATTGTCCTAGAGCTGAATATTTAAATCCTCGATTCCCTGCCTAGAAATATGGCATTTCCTTGTCTTTGCAGGATTCCAAGGAGTCCAGCTCTCTAAGAACAACCTCAGAAAAGGAACTTATGGATTGCAGGGCAGAGAACGAGAGGTTGATGCAAATCATCACAGTGCTTGAGGAGGAATCACAAGGGGCCATGAAAGAAAACGCATTATTAGGTAACATAATTGTCAACCATTTTTCATACTATACATACCTATATACATATATATATACATATATATTTTTAGAAATTAGTTTGATGGCTATCAGGTTTTTTTTAAAGATAGCTTTCTTTGCTTGGAACATAGGATTTATCTATATTTGTGCTACTGAGATGTGCCTTGTGAACTCAGGGTGTCTGTTTTTGGAAGAAACAAAAATACCTATTTGCCTTAGCAAAGAAAGAAAGAAAGAAAAGAGCGATTGCTGCTTAGTTTGCCCTACTTCGCTTAGAACAGACACATATACTGATGCTCCTTCTCACGCCGGTGGTCTAACTATTACCTACATAAGGTGACATGTTGGGGTACAGTGTGAAGAAGCCAGCTTAGCCCTTCAGAGCAAGGCTGGACCTCAATACTTAGACTCAATCTTTAGTATGAATTTTAAATGCAGATTTTCCTTTTGAGATTTTTAGATTTCACTTTGTTCAGGCCATAAACATCCGGGAAAAAAATGTGCATTTTTATCTCTAGAAGTACACTGCTTTTAAAATGCCTCTTAGATTTAACTACTGGCTTTGTATTTGTGCGGGCTGCTTTCCCCTCTTTGTTTGTATGATGCTCTGATAATCTACTGTACGAAGGAGCAGAGATTAAATCACCGGTGTGAACGCCAGTGAAATAAGATACTCTCTAGTGTATTTAGTGCAGTAGGATCCCACACCACTGTGAATCCAATTCTCTCCTGATATGGTATGACAGTACTTTCTGAGGTAATGGTCTTTCTTAGCGAGTCACAAAGTGCCATCTGCTAAATAAAACACTTTGTATTGGCTGTAACTAACAGAAAAAAAAAAAGTTCACTGCTAGTATCGATGAGAAGCAGTTAGCCCTCAGCCACACTTGTATCTTGAACTTATTTCTTACTCCATATCTAACCAGCCATCCAAACAGCAGGAAGAATGCTGTGAATGTCAAGGGCATTTGTGAAGGTCACAGTCCTGCCAGGACTTGTGAACACC